>NC_136263.1:100406925-100422766 GCF_964187855.1 Myxine glutinosa | reverse complement strand
CACTGTGTGACTGCTTCTTCCATCCATTGCCTGTAAATAATTTTGGTCGCTCTTTCTTTTGCTTGTGTGTGTATAATAATTCTGTTCTTCCTCCGTACTCTGTCTTCTTCTCTTTTTCCTTGCTCTTTCGGTCGCTTTAGAGGTTTCCCGATTGAATATCTGCGGTGCGATCTGGTCAACGTCGGGTGGAATCGGGCCAATTGGGGATCCTGTTAGGTCGCGGATGGACCATCCGCTCGGCCCATCATAACATCTAAGACCGCGTCTGTAACAATTGGTGTCTGGGAGTGGGATTCGAGGCCCGAACCCAAATTTTTAAAACGTCTAGAAAAAATTTTCTTGGTCAAAATTACGAGCTGCCGAAATTTGTTTTGTTTAAAGAAAAACCCGAATTTTGAGATCTCGCCATGGACAATCAAGGCGATCGGATGTCGGTGGGAGAGATAGACAGGGTGGAATCGACCAGGACCTCGGGGAAATGTATGTGGAGGAAAGGGAGGAGGAGAAAAATGGCAATGTGGTTGCGGAGGTTTCAGACGCACAAAATGGCGCTCTCGCGCACGTGGTTGAGGGGGCCACGGTCGCGGAACCAATGAGCGCGGCCCAAATACAAGCCTTCATGGCCCAATTCATGGTGGAAATGCAGAAAAAAAACGACAGTATGGAACAAATGGAAAGCAGAATGATGGGGGCCCTTATGGGGCAAATGGGGGTAATGGGAAACCAAATGGGGGTAATGAGGGACGAAGCGAGGGGTACCGGTGAGGGGTTAGACAAGAAATTTGGGAAGTTAGACAATAATTTGGAGGAGTTAGACAAGAAATTTGGGAAGTTAGACAATAATTTTGAGGATTAGACAACGGGATAAAAGAGGTGAAAAATGGGTTAATGGGGTTAGAAAATAGGATGGAGGACAAATTGCGCGGAAATAGGGGAACAATCTGCCAGGGAAATCAAACGAATGGGGAACCAGATAGAGGAGGTAAAAATCGGGGTAGAAACCAAATTGGATGCTCAGAGGGATGAATTGGGACAGATCAGGGTGGCATCTACAAAGGAGATGGAGGAGATACGACGAGGTGTAAGTGAGGAGGTTTCGGGGCTACGCGAGGAGGTAAAGCGAGGTGAGAAGCGTATGGAGAAAGAGGTGAGGAATAATACGGCTAGGTTACAGGGGGGAATAGAAGATCTGACGGAGGAGGTGGAACAGCTGACAGAGGGACAGACGGAGTTAGTGGAGCAGGTTCAAAAGAACACTGCGGTACTAGGAGGGTTAAAGGCGACACAAAAAGAAATTAAAAACGAATTAATAGCGACACAGAGGCAATGTCCAGATGGTACGTGAGGAACTGACAATGAGGGTGGACGAGGTGACAGAGATAATGGAGACAAAGGACCGGCAGGTGAGGATGCACATAGAGGACGGTCACGGTAGCCTTAGAGGACGAACTTGAGGAGACGCACCGAGAAATAAAAGAGGTTAAACAAAAATTAGAGGAAGTGGAAGAAGAGGTGAGTGAAATTAAGAAGAGACGGACAGAAACTAAGAGAGAAATCCAGGAGGAGGTAATGGAATTGGTACAAGGTCGGTGCTCAACTCATAATGTGCTGCTCACTAACCCAAATAAAGAGTTTGCAGGTGGCAAAGGAGGTGCGGAGACGAGGTGCCAAGGTGAGTGGCGATATAATCGGAAATGTACATGATGTGAGGAAAGCTTCAGTCGGCTTGGGGATTGGTTTGGATCCGGGTGTTCGTGAAAGGCCGTTGGTGAAAGTGTGCGACAGGTCTGGTGTGCGAAAAAAAGAGGTGTGCGAGAATGTGCTCCGACCATGGGGGGTGTGTGAGGAAAAAGTGCACGCCGAGGAGTGAGTGTGCCGTCAAGAGTGAGTTGGTCGAAGCGCGTGTGCGAGGGGGTACATGGAAGCGTGGTGTGGTAAGTGTTAGGGAGGAAGTAACGAAAGAGGGTGCGCGAGAGTGTGCGCGGAGAAAGGTGTGTAACGGGACAGGTGCATGAGGAAAGAGTGTGCTGTCGAGAGTAAGGGTGAGGTGCGCGGTTCAAGAATGGAGGTGGAAGTAGTGAGAGTGGGCACGGAGCGTGAGTTGGTTGTGACAGGTGAGCGAGGATGTACACCTGGAATGGAAGGATGCACACCTGGAATGGTTAGAGCGTGTGTGGGAATGCACACTTGAGTTGGTCGTGAGGCAGCGTGGTTGGGGTGTGCGAGTGAAAGCAGCACCTGTGATTGTCACAGAGGAGGTGACCGAGGAAGGGGCGCGAAGAGGTGTGTTGGTGAGGTGTGCGAGCGACGAATGTGTGCCAAGGTGCTCGGTGGTCAGTGTGTGTGACCAAGTCTGGGAGCGGAATGAGTGTACCGAGGTGTGTAAGGAAAGGTACGAGGAGCATGGGAACAGCTGGAGGTATGAGCAAGAAAGGGGTAGCGTATGCATGTAAGCATCCAGGTGAGGCATCGACGGTAACCGGGTTAGCGGTTAGAGCGACTTATAGCCGAATCGGGCCCTCGGTGCGTGCCGGGCTTCGCGTGCCGCGAGAACCAGCGGGGATCCGAGCCACGGCGGGTTCGAA
The DNA here is from genome assembly GCF_964187855.1 of Myxine glutinosa. Taxonomy (NCBI): domain Eukaryota; kingdom Metazoa; phylum Chordata; class Myxini; order Myxiniformes; family Myxinidae; genus Myxine; species Myxine glutinosa. Next base: position 100,420,181 of record NC_136263.1, on the reverse strand, counting down.
AGGACCGCCGTACGCGATCCACGCTGGGCCTCGCTTTTGAACGGCGCGTCCGTGCTCCACTAGGCGGAGCGGGCAGCTCGATAGGAAGGGTTGTCATGGCGACCACTTTTTGTTGCGACGTGCCGGCAGGTCGAGATCGGGACATTGGATGGCTCCGCGCCGAGGTGGTGCGTGGGGATCTCGGCACGGGTAAGCCCCCCGTCCCTGCACCGAGTGCCGGACGCATCCAGCCGCCGGCACCAAAGAACCCGCGTTCATTGCTCGGCTGTACGAAGCCGGGCTGTAGACGTGAATTGGCGCACCGAGAGGATCTAATAAGTAGACGGGTGATGAGGTTAGTGTTTTGGACCCAAAATTAGAAAAAAGCAAAATTTGATGATGGTATGGTGGATTAGCGGTAAATGGCAAATTTTTGATTTGTTGGATTTGGACGAGCGAAATTGATAGGACCTCCCCGATGTGGTGGGATGGCAAATCCACCATCCCTCACAGAAGGTGGGGGGCAAATGCACTATAGTTTATGGGTTGATGGCAGTGAAAACTAGCCCGGGTGGGTTAGGATATATCGTGTGTAGGGATCTAGCGAAGATGACATTAGGTAACGTTAAGTTTAGTTAGTGACTGATACCTGTAGTGGGGACGCAGGTAGTTTAGTGTGGATGATAATGACGTGGGAGCGCAATAGTTTAAAGGGACGACTGGGAAGCGCAAGTTTCAGAGGGGAGTAGTTAGATGAGATGATGCCGTGTGTTTGAGGATTGAACAGGTGTGATTGCACAGGGTGTGCAACTGAACAGCGTGAATGGAGCAGTGTATGAGTGAGTGATGATGATGGGTATTGTGATGACCAAATGGTCCAGGAAGAAAGGAGGGTGCAGGTGGCACCAGGTGTGAGTGCACAGGTGTGCAACAACAGGTATGGAGAATGGTTGTGTGGAATAAATGTATGGAATAAATGGAGTATTGGAATGGATGGTCGTGGAGTGAGTATGGTGGAAATTGTGGAGTGGAGTGGATGGTGCGAAGGTGTGAATGGGGGGAAGAGTGGACCCCCATCACGGATACCCGGGGCGGGTAGTATAAGTGTTAGGTAGAGGGTACAGGTAAATTGTGGTTGGATATTGGCATCTGTGGTGCGGGTGAAAGAATGGTCTTTGGATGGGTGCATTAGTGTTGTGGAAATGGCTGGGCGTGTAGGCTGTTAGTGTGTGTAGTTGGTTTGGGGCACTCCACCACTGTGAGGATGTCGGCCAGGTGAGGCCGCAGGTGGGCTCTGGGAGCCGGTAGTTGTGGATGGGGCCCGAGGATCCGGAGGACGGACCCGGGTAGCCCAGTGCCAGAGGGCACCAAGGGTGACAGAGCCAGGAGAGGGCCTTCCCCAGTTAGTTAGGTTAGGGTGAGGAGCTAGGTAAGCTCGGGTGGCAACTGCAGTGGTGGAGGTGTGCAGGTGGGTAGACCTGCTGGGAGAGCTACACGTCGCAGCCCAGAAATTGTGCGAGTGCACCGGGAGATGAATCGGGGGAGTGAGACCCCAAATTGAGAAGCACCACAGTTTGGTCAATGGGAATTGGTTTTTAGAACCCATAGTGTAAGTTGGCCAATGGATTGGCAGGGAGAGACCCCGGGGTAGTGTAAAGTGTGTTAATGTCATTTAGAAAGTAGTTAGGATGAAGTCTCCTCGCACCATCTGCATCCACTCACCTGAGGTGACAGGAACTCCACACCATGCCATGTTTTATTATTTTTCATTAATGCAAATGTTTGGATTGTGAGACGCATCATGACGTGGGTGTGACATTGTGCGTAATTCCATCTCTTCCTCCTTATAACACAAAGAAAACACAACACCTTATAACAAACCTCCTTATATCAAGCACGTGAGCCTCTCCGTTTTGGAGTCTATCGGTAACCATTACACACACACAAACTGTGTTTTATATATATAGATATATACACGGACACACACACACGCAAATATAATATACACACACATAAATATACACACACAGTACATATACACACACATACATATACACACACACACACACACACACACACACACACACACACACCCATGTACGTATATGTATATATATATATATATATATATATATATATATATATATATATATATATATAATATATATATATCTGTTGCGGATATGGGATTTGGCCTCCATCCATATCCGCTTGTAAATATTCCCCTATTTCCCCAATACTCCCCAACTATCCCCAATCCCCCATTCCCTAGTCCCATTGTCTGTAAACAACACTCTGTAGAACCGACCTTCCCCTTTTTCCCCCATTAAAATGTCGTGCCCAGGTTCACCGCATCTCACGTAGACAACTATAGGACATCTTGCTAGTTATTCTTAGTCTATGTCAGTTAAGGACTCGTTTCCATTAATTCTGACTCTTCGTTGCACCAGAATGTGATTGTATGGCACCAGTAGTGAGTTTAGGACCTCCCAATACCTCCCCACAACCTCATCTCGCGCATCCTCCCATCATCTCAACAACAACAACTACAACCACAGCGGGGGGCGGCGGCGCGGCCCGCGGCGCGGGGAGTGGGCGTCCTCACTCCGGCTTGGTTAGCCGCCATTGCCCATGTGCTCCGACGGGGTTACCACGAAGGGGCTGACTGTCAGCTCCTCGTCAAGGGCGGAGCCCGGTAACCCCCCCGCACCCAATAAGAAGCGGCGGCCGATTCCATCTGGGGCGGAGCTAACGAGCCGAGGGCGTGTCACTCCCCGCTGGATTATACGCAGCCACTTACCGGAGGTGACGTCAGATGCGCCCCCAGCTTGAGGGAGAAACAGACGCCACCTCCAGCGCGACGATACCTCCCCGAATATCTGGACCGGACCGTGTGGATTCCTGTCCCTGAGCCAAGGTGCACCTTGTGCTATCCATCGACTACCTGCCGCTTCCTTGCCATCAATCCCTGTGTGAGTCAGTCTTGTCCCGTTTATCTGTGGTCTGTCGGGGCTAATATAAGACCGTGTTTAAGTGCCCACCTTCCTATGCTGTACCTCTTGTCCGTGTAAATCTAAACGTTCTGCATACAAATATTATAACCTCCTCCGGAGGTCTTGAGAACTGTACCCCTGGTGTCGTGTCATTTAATCCCAGCCGTTATGTCCTTTCCTTAATTGATTTAGCATAGCGCGATTTGGCCAACGTTCGAGTGGAATCGGGTAAACTGTGCAGACGTGGTCATACCAAACGCTCGGTAAACTAACATCCAAAACCGCGTCTGTAACATTTGGTGTCGAGGAGTTGGATTCGGACCTGGGACTAAATTTGTTAGGCCCAAATTTTGGAACTCCAATTGTACTATTAGAGTAACATTTTGGTGTCGGGAAGTGGGATTCGATCCGGAGCGCGTTTCACGCGCTCGAAATTATAACGGCGAAATTTGATTGTGTTTTACAAAAAAAAAATAAAAACCCGAATTTTGAAAGTCGCGCTATGGCAGACCAAGACGGCTGGGTTCGGTAGAGGAGAGTGAGGCAGGGTCGATCCAGGACCAAATTGAGGGACATGAGGAGAGCGAAGCAGTGAGGGTAGCAGACGCACAAAATGGCACCTCGCACATGGCCACGGCGACCACCGCCCGCGACCGTGGTAGCGCCGCTGGTGGATTCGAACCTTTTCCTCCTGCAAATGAGGGCCCTTATAGACCAAATTGGAGGTTTGAAAAACAGTATAGAGGCTCAGGGTGAGCAGTTGGGAAACCAAATTGTGGGAATGAGGGCTGATAGTGAGCGATTGGAGGGCCAAATGGGGGTAATGAGGGATGAAGCGAGGGGTACCATGAGGGGTTAGACAACGGGATAAAAGAGGTGAAAAATGGGTTAATGGGGGTAGAAAACAGAATGGCCGCTCAAGAGAATCAAATGGAAGGGATGCAAAAGGGGTTAGAGGGGTTAGAAAACAGTATGGAAGGCAAATTGAGGGACATGAGGGACCAAGCGGAAAGGGAAGTTAAACAAATGGAGGGTAGCAGATAGAGGGGGTCAGAATGGGGGTAGAAACCAAACTGGATGCTCACAGGGAGGAAATGGAGCAGATGAGGGTGGCATCTGGGCAGGAGATGCAAGTGATGGGAGAAGAGATCAGAAGAGGGGGTGAGTGAGGAGGTCGGAGGAAGTGCGCGAGGAGGTGAGGCACTGTAAGGAGCACATGGAGAAGGAGGTGAGAAAGGGGACTGTAAAGTTACAAGGGGGGCATAGAGGACCCTGACGCAGGAGGTGCGAACAGCTGACGGAGGGACAAAAAGAACTAACGGACCAGGTAAAGAAGAACACAGCGGTAATAGGAGGGTTAAAAGCGACACAAAATGACCTAAAAAATGACTTGGTAGCGACGAAGAGGAATGTCAGATGGTACGTGAGGGACTGACAACGAGGTTGGACGAGGTGACAGAGGTAATGGAGACAAAGGACCGGCAGGTGAGGACGCACATGGAACGGTCAAGGTAGCCTTGGAGGACGAGCTTGAGGAGACGTACCAGGAAATAAAAGAGGCTGAAGCAGAAATTAGAAGAAGTGGAAGAAGGGGTAAGCGAAATTAAGAAGCGACGGAGAGGGGATAAGAAAGAGATCAAAGAGGAGATAAAGAATTGGTCCAAAGTCTGTGTTTGGATCGTGATGATGTGCTCATTAACCGGATGAGGGATTCGCAGGTGATGGAGATTCGCAGGTGATGGAGGAGAAGCGAAGAGGAAGAGGACCCGGTGTAAGTGGTGACCAATATGGTCGTGCGTATGATGCGCCAGGGGATTTAAGGAGCTTGGGGGTCGAGATGGACCCGGGTGTTCGTGAGAGGCCGTTGGTGAAGTGTGCGACAGGTCTGGTGTGCGAAAAAGGAGGTGTGTGAGAAAGTCCGACTCTGGGATGTGTGAGCAAGGAACGGGCTGTGGGGTGTAAGCATGCAGGTGAGGCATCGAAGGTAACCGGGTTAGAGGTTAGAGCGACTTTTAGCCGAATCGGGCCCTCGGTGTGTGCCGGGCTTCGCGTGCCGCGAGGACCATTGGGGATCCGAGCCACGGCGGGTTCGAAAGGACCGCCGTGCGCGATCCACGCTGGGCCTCGCGTGGAACGGCCGCGTCCGGGCTCCACTAGGCGGAGCTGGCAGCCCGATAGGAAGGGTCGTCATGGCGACCACTTTTTGTTGAGGCATTCCGGCAGGTCGAGATCGGGCCATGGGATGGCTCCGTGCCGAGATGGTGCGTGGGATCTCGGCCCGGGTAAACCTCCTTCCCTGCACCGAATGCGGGACGTATCCAGCCGCTGGCACCAAACAACTCGCATTCATGGCTTGGCTTTACGAAGCCGGGCTTTGGACAGGAATTGGCGCACCGAGAGGCATTAGTGAGTAGACTGTGTGATGAGGATAGTGTTTTGGACCCAAAATTAGAGAAAAACAAAATTTGATGATTGGCAAAGGATTGGCAGTAATGATTGGCAGATGATGGGTAGTGATTGGCAAATTTTTGATTTGTTGAAATTTGATGTGCAAAATTGGTAGTGGGAGATGCCCGATGTGGTGGGATGGCAAATCCACCATCCCTCATAGGGTGGGGCAAAGGAGCAATAGATTATGGGGTGTATGGCAGTGAAAACTAGCCCGGGTGGGTTAGGATATTGATAGGGATCTAGCGAAGATGACAGTAGGTAACGTTAAGATTAGTTAGTGACTGATACCTGTAGTGGGGACGCAGGTAGATTAGTGTGGATTATAATGACGAGGGAGCGCAATAGTTTAAAGGGGCGACTGGGAAGCGCAAGTTTCAGAGGGGAGTAGTTAGATGAGATGATGCTGTGTGAGAATTGAATAGGTGTGATTGCACAGGTGTGCAACTGGACAGGTGTGTGGAGCAGTGTATGAGTAGTGAGTGTGTGGATCAGCGCGAATGCGCTTGGGGAGAGAAGGGTGCAGGTGGCACCAGGTGTGAGAGCACAGGTGTGCAAGTACAGGTGTGTGGAATATATGGAGCAGAGAATGAGTGGTGTGGAGAGAGTTGGAGTAAGTGGTACGGAGTGGTGTGCATGGTGCGAAGGTGTGGATGGGGGAAGAGTGGACCCCTTTCACGAGTACCCGGGGCGGGTAGTGTAAGTGTTAGGTAGAGGGTATAGGTAAATTGTGGTTGGATATTGGCATTTGTGGTGCGGTTGCAGAATGGTATTGTGGATGGGTGCATTAGTGTTGTGGAAATGGCTGGGCGTGTAGCCTGTTAGTGTGTGTAGTTGGTTGGGCACTCCACCACTGTGAGGATGTCGGCCAGGTGAGGCCGCAGGTGGGCTCTGGGAGCCGTTAGTGTCAGTGGGGCCCGAGGATCCGGAGGACGGACCCGGGTAGCCCAGTGCCAGAGAGGGCACTGAGTGGGGAGAGCGCCAGAGGGCCTTCCCCAGGTAGTTAGGTTAGGGTAAGGAGCAGGTAAGCTCGGAGGCAACTGCAGTGGTGGAGGTGTGCAGGTGGGTAGACCTGCGGGGAGAGCTACACGTCGCGGCCCAGAAATTGTGCGAGGGCACCGGGAGATGAATCGGGGGAGTGAGACCCCAAATTGAAAAGCACCACAGTTTGGTCAATGGGAATTGGTTTTTAGAACCCATAGTGTAAGAGGGCCAATGGTTTGGCAGGAGAAAGACCCCGGGTAATGTAAAGTTGTTAAAGTCATTTAGGAAATAGTTAGGATTGATGAACCTGTCGCACCATACGCAGCCACTTAACTGAGGTGATGATGACTCCACACCTGTGTTTTCTTTGTTTTGTGTTGCAGGAAGTGAGAATTGCTGTGTGGATTGGTGAGACGCATCATGACGTGGATGAGACATTGGGGTGATTCCATCTCTCCCTCCTTAGGAGGGACTGATGATGAATTGGTGATGGCAAATTTTGATGTTGAATTGGAGATGGCAAATTGTGATGAGAGTTGGAAATGGCAAATTTGATTGGTTAGGAGGGAGAGAAGACGAATTTGGTTTATGGGAGGAACGGGGAAGACAGTAGGGACGTTTGTTGATTTGTAAAGTAGATGTTTATGGGTAGTGTTGTGTTTTGTGGATACAGTAAGGGGTAAGGGAGGGGCAATGTAGGTTACCTGGTGGGGGGGGGGGCGTACGGTAGGAACGTACCTGTCTCATCTGGTTCCCATGTGCCCCCAGTGTGTGTTGCGTGCACTTTTGCGCCCTTACCACCTTACTCACTTGTCATCTTCTTTTGTCTCCCACCTCCGAGGATCTGGCTTTGGGGCAGAGAGAGAGGAGAGAGAGGTGCTGGCTCCGCAGTTGTGGGCCTGCACTTTCACTGCTTGCTGCCTGGATCGATACACCATATGGACCGCAATGTTTGTGGCCGCCCACCATGGACCGCAGTTCTTTTGCGGGCAAGCACCACCCGTTGATGGACCTATGGGTCAACGTGGCACCTATGCCATACAGGTGAACCACTAATAGTTGGCCCCTGACGGCCACAATAAAGAAATGGACGCGGTTGGCGCCTTTCTTTATGTTTAAAGAAGCAAGAAGGCCAAGTACACCACAGGAAGGCAAGACCAGCGGCAGAACATCGGCCGGCTGCGACACCACCGGTGATTGTTGAACACTTTATTGGTGCACCGGATGGTGCTGACTGTGTTATGGGGTGGTGCTTTTGGTGCTTGGATGGGGTGCTCTGCACATTATTAAAGGCCGTAAGGCCACAGAGCACTCGTGGGTTGGTGTATCGATGCTGGCATGCGTGCTCTCTCTATGCATAACATCTGCATGTGTTCCTCCAAAAACAGGTCCTGGATCGTAGTGTAAATATCAGCGTAGTCTTGTGTAAATAATGCTCCCTACCGGCTGTATGTTTAGTTTGAGAATTCTTTCCGCGATTCGGTTATCCTGTGGGTGTGTTTCTGTGAGGAGAAGGGTGCAACGTCGCAGGGGGACATATTTACTCATTTGTGAACATCTGTAAAACTGTCGCACTCAGGGTAGAGTTAATAGTAGAGGGAACTACATCTGAGTGCCACACTAAAGTAGGTAAAAATTTATCGGGTCGGGACGCCCCGAGGGTAGAGAAGGGTGCAATGTTGCGGATATGGGATTTGGCCTCCATCCATATCCGCTTGTAAATATTCCCCTATTTCCCCAATACTCCCCAACTATCCCCAATCCCCCATTCCCTAGTCCCATTGTCTGTAAACAACACTCTGTAGAACCGACCTTCCCCTTTTTCCCCCATTAAATGTCGTGCCCAGGTTCACCGCATCTCACGTAGACAACTATAGGACATCTTGCTAGTTATTCTTGGTCTATGTCAGTTAAGGACTCGTTTCCATTAATTCTGACTCTTCGTTGCACCAGAATGTGATTGTATGGCACCAGTAGTGAGTTTAGGACCTCCCAATACCTCCCCACAACCTCATCTCCGCATCCTCCCATCATCTCAACAACAACAACTACAACCACTGCGGGGGCGGCGCGGCCGCGGCGCGGGGAGTGGGCGTCCTCACTCCGGCTTGGTTAGCCGCCATTGCCCATGTGCTCCGACGGGGTTACCATGAAGGGGCTGACTGTCAGCTCCTCGTCAAGGGCGGAGCCCGGTAACCCCCCCGCACCCAATAAGAAGCGGCGGGCCGATTCCATATGGGGCGGAGCTAACGAGCCGAGGGCGTGTCACTCCCCGCTGGATATACGCAGCCACTTACCGGAGGTGACGTCAGATGCGCCCCCAGCTTGAGGAGAAACAGACGCCACCTCCAGCGCGACGATACCTCCCTGAATATCTGGACCGGACCGTGTGGATCCTGTCCCTGAGCCAAGGTGCACCTTGTGCTATCCATCGACTACCTGCCCTTCCTTGCCATCAATCCCTGTGTGAGTCAGTCTTGTCCCGTTTATCTGTGGTCTGTCGGGGCTAATATAAGACCGTGTTTAAGTGCCCACCTTCCTATGCTGTACCTCTTGTCCGTGTAATCTAAACGTTCTGCATACAAATATTATAACCTCCTCCGGAGGTCTTGAGAACTGTACCCCTGGTGTCGTGTCATTTAATCCCAGCCGTTGTGTCCTTTCCTTAATTGATTTAGCATAGCGCGATTTGGCCAACGTTCGAGTGGAATCGGGTAAACTGTGCAGACGCGGTCATACCAAACCGCTCGGTAAACTAACATCCAAAATCGCGTCTGTAACAATATATATATATATATATATAATTATATATATATATATATATATATATATATCAACGCAGTGCCTTTGAAAATCGACAGAAGTGTGGGTGTGGACGTGAGTTTGAGTCGGTGAGAGGGTTGCATATCCATCAGAGCCGGATGGGGTGTGTGCGTAAGGTGGGTGAGGGGGAGGTACAGCAACGCAGTGCCTTTGAAAAGGGGACACGTAAGACGGCCGCGAGAAACAGCCAGGTAGCAAGCCACAGTGTTGTATGTCCTGGGGTTGTACTTCAGCAGGGAAAGGATGTGAGGAGGAGAGTGAAATGGCCAGGTATGGGCGAAAGGGAAGTATGGGAGAGAATGGATGGAGTGATGTGTGGGGCGCTTCATAGGTTGAAAGGAAGGGTGGAAGATAGATTGAGAAAGATGAATGAGATTGTGTTTGAGGATTCATGTGTCACGTTTGGAGTGAAAGAGTGTGTAGAGAGGGGTGAGAAGGAGGCATGTTTGAGCAGGAGGCAGAGGGAGATCCATGAGTTGAGAATGGAGTTGAGGAGTTTGAATGGAAGATGGAAGAGGGCAGTGGAAGGGGAGAGGAATGGGCTTGAGGTGTTGACGAAGCATGTGAGGATGAGGTTGGTGAAGTTGAAGAGAGTGGAAAGGATGAAGAGGCGAAGAAAGGAGAGGCAGAGGAAGAGAAAGAGGTTCTTTGAGAAGCCTTTTCAGTTTATGAAGGATCTGTTGGAGCCGTCTCGAGGTGGTGTACTGAAGGTACCAAAGGAAGAGTTGGAAGGTCACCTGCGTGTCACGTATGCAGACACAAGGAGGAACGAAGTGGTGGAGGACATCAAAGGATTGGTGAGACCGACAGAGCCAGGTGTTACATTTGATTTGTCAGAGCCAAAGATGTCTGAGGTTGAGGCAGTTTTGAGGAAGGCACGGCGGCATCGGCTCCAGGACCAAGGGGAGTGCCATACATGGTGTTTAAGAGTTGTGAAGGCATCAGGCAGTATCTGTGGAATGCTCTGAAGGTGGTATGAAGGCAAGGAGTGGTGCCCAGTCAATGGACTAGGGCGGAAGGAGTTTATATTCCAAAGCAGGAGGAGGCTGTGACACTGGAGCAGTTTGGACCAATATCATTGCTCGATGTAGATGGGAAGATATTGATGAGTGTCTTTGCGGCACAGCTCTCAGGCTTCATCAGAGGGAATGGTTTTATGGATGGTTCTGTGCATAAGGCAGATAGATAGATACATCTATGAGTGCTATAATAGCAGTAGCTGCTGATAGATAGATACATCTATGAGTGCTATAATAGGAGTAGCTGCTGAAGTAGCTGCTGATAGATAGATACATCTATGAGTGCTATAATAGCAGTAGCTGCTGATAGATAGATACATCTATGAGTGCTATAAATAGGAGTAGCTGCTGATAGATAGATACATCTATGAGTGAGACCTATGAGATCTATGAGATTGAGATTCCATCTATGAGATTGAGAGAGAAGGGAGGGACGGAGAGAAGGGATGGAGAGAGAAGTGAGGGAGAGAGAGAATGGATGGAGAGAGAGAAGGGATGGAGAGAGAAGGGAGGGAGAGAGAGAAGGGATGGAGAGAGAGATAGAGAGAGAGAGATAGATAGATAGATAGATAGTGGACCAGGATCACCGGGATGCATTGAATACTCAGCAATGGTCTGGCAAGTGTTACAGCAGGCAAAGAGGCAAAGGAAGGATGTGGCGGTGGTGTGGCTGGATTTGGAGAATGCATATGGGTCAGTGCCGCATGCCTTGATCAGATATGCCATGGATTTATTTTGGGTGCCACGGAGATTTAGGGATTTTTTGATGGCATATTATGATCAGTTTTGGATGCGGTTTGCGACACAGTCCTATGTAACAGAGTGGCAGAAGTTGGAAGTGGGGATCCCGATGGGATGTACCATCTCCCCGATTTTGTTTGTGCTGGTTATGGAGTTGTTGATACGTGCGGTGAGTGGACATGGGAAAGAAGTGGAGCTAGTCCCTGGTCAGAGGTTGCCAGCAATGTTTGCTTTCATGGATGACCTGACAGTTGTCCAGCAGTCCGCTGATGCAGCAGTAGAGGTACTGGGACGACTGGAAAGGTTGATGCGCTGGGCAAGAATGGGATTTAAAGCAAGAAAGTCGAGGAGTGTGGTAGTGAGACTAGGAGTGGTGGATAACATCCACAGGTTTGAGCTGGGAGGGGAGGTGGTTCCATCATTGGTGGAGGCCCCTGTGAAGAGTTTGGGAAGATGGTATACAGTGGAGCTGAATGATGTGGGAAGAGTGGAGGAGGTCAGAAACAAGCTTTTGAGAGGTTTGAAGATGATTGATGGATGTGATTTGCCAGGTAGGTTGAAGGTATGGTGTTTGAAGTTTGGATTGATGCCATGAGTATTGTGGCCATTGATGATGCATGATATTGCGATTGGGCATGTAGAGAGGATGGAGGTTGTGGTGAGCGGGTTTGTGAGGAGGTGGTTGGGAGTGCCACGCTGTTTGACGAACATTGCCTTTTATGGTCAGGGTGGAAAAGTCCAGTTTCCCTTGACATCATTAACCAAGGAGTTTAAGGTGGTGAGGGTGCGGGAGTTCATGCTGTTGCGGGATTCAAGTGATGCAGTGGTAAAGAATGCTCTCCCAGAGAAGAAGGGAAGTCGGAAGTGGAATGCAAGAGCAGAAGTGGACGAGATGGAGGAGCGGTTGCAGCAGGAGGAGGTAATGGGGATGGTACAGCATGGGAAGCATGGCTTGGGGTGGATTAAGCATGAACGATGGGGAAAGGCATGTGTGAAAGAGAGGAGGAAGATGGTTGAGAGGGAGGTGAGAGGAAAGGAAGAGGGGAGATATGTGAAAGCAGTCGGTCAGGCACAGCAAGGTGCTTGGACTAGGTGGGAAGGTGTGCGGGTGAGGATGTTGAAGTGGCAAGAGATTTGGAGGATGGAGCCAATAATGTTGAATTTCCTGTTGCGGGCAACGTATGATGTGCTTCCGTCACCAGTAAACTTGAGATTGTGGTGGTTGTTGCAGGAGGAGAGATGTTATTTGTGTGGAGGTGTGGGAACGGTGCAGCATGCACTGAGTGCATGTTCAGTAGCATTGGCAGCAGGACAATACAGGTGGCGACATGATCAGGTGCTGGCGGTGGTGGTGCAGATGGTGCAACAAGAGGTGCTGAGGTCGAGAGAGAGAAGAGTGGAGAAGGAGACTGATGGGGGAGAGGTGTGGTTTGTCAAGGAGGGCCAAGTGGTAAGAGGTGGAAAGAGGAGGAGGTGGAAAGCAAGAGGGCTGTCAGATGCTTGTGATTGGCAGGTGGTGGCAGACCGAAAGCCACAATTGGTATTCCCAGAGGAGATCTGTGTGACAAGGTTGCGGCCTGACATTGTCATCTGGTCAGGTGCAACAAGACAGGTCATCATAGGGGAATTGTCTGTACCTTGGGAAGAGAACGTGGAGGAGGTGCACGAGAGGAAGAGATGAAAGTACAGTGAGCTGGAGGCAGAGTGCCGGGAGAAGGATTGGCGAGTTTCGTGTCAGCCATTTGAGGTGGGGTGTAGAGGGTACATTGGAAATTCCTTTTCTGCATTTCTTGCTCGGCTTGGAGTGTGTGGGACAGAAAGAAGGAGGATGTGTGACAAGGTGGCCCAGGTTGCCTTGAAAGGCTCATTTTGGATTTGGAGGAAGTTTATGGCGGCATGTCGAACGGTGTCGGTTGAGGTTACGGAATAGAAATGGAGGTTTGTGTGTGTGTGTGTGTATGTGTGTGTGTGTGTGTGTGTGTGTGCGTGTGTGTTTGTGTGTGTTGCAGGAGTGGGTCATGAGTGGGTGTGGTTTTGCATGAATGGTTTTGCATGTTTGCATGAGTGGTGCATGTTGGTAAGGGTAGGTGGTTGGTTGTGTGTTTTTTTTTGTTTGTTTGTTTGTTTTTGTTACTATTATTATTTCTTATTTTGTGTATGTGAGTGAGTGAGTGGGTGAGGGTGTGTGTTTTTGCATGAATGAATTTTTGCATGACTGTGTGTGTTTTTGTATGTTGAGTGGTGTATGTTGTAAGGGTAGGTGGTTGGT
>NC_136263.1:100206925-100401925 GCF_964187855.1 Myxine glutinosa | reverse complement strand
GGAGGCCAGCTTGGAAATGTGGTTTTCCCAGGAAAGATCATGGCAGATAGTGAGACCCAAAAGCTTGAGTGACAGAACTTCTTGGAGAGGATTGATGAGAAAGTAGATGGGAAGGTTGTCCAGACAGTCTTTTTGGAGAGACATCGTGAGAATGTGAGCTTTGTCAGGATTGAAACACATGTTGCACTTGTTTGACCAGTCTGTGATTTTGTCCAGGTCTGCAGAGAGTGAGGAGGCTGCAGACTGCCGATCTGAAGGATTAGGTATGGAGCGACAGAGAGTGGAGTCATCAGCAAAGAGAAAGAAAGGATTTTCCAGAGAGTCGGAGAGATCATTGATGAAGACCAGAAAAAGCACAGGGCCCAGAACACTGCCTTGGGGAACTCCAGCCTGAACAGGAAGGGGAGGTGAGGGAAATCCATTCAGGGCCACACGTTGACGACGACCAGAGAGGAAGTCTGCAAGCCATGTGTGTAGATTTCCATGGATACCATAGGAGGAGAGTTTGGTAAGCAGAGGGGTTACCAGACCTTATCAAAGGCACGTGATATGTCAAGGGAGACAGCTCTGATTTCCTGTTTGGCATTGAGGACCTCCATCCATGTTGAGACAGCAGAAGCAGCATGTCTAGAGTAGAATGACCTGGTCTGAATCCAAATTGATGATCCCGCCAATGGAGAAGAGGAAGGATTTGATGTCAGAAGTGATGATGAATTCCATAACCTTGATGATTATTGGGAGCAGGCTGAATGGTCTATAGTTGCAAGGATCTGTTTTTGCACCTTTGTTGTGTAAAGCGGTAATGTTTGCTGATTTCCAAGATGCTGGCAGATGACCTTGAGCAAAAGAGAGGGTGAAAAGAACAGAGAGAGGGTGAGCTATAGCGGCAGAGCAGGATTTTAGGACCCGTGGGCTGATGCAGTCTTGTCCAGGTGCAGAATCAGAGTCGAGGTTTGACAAAAACTTCGCCACCTTGTCAGGAGAGAAGGACACACAGTCCAGGAGCAGCTGGGTTCGACTGGGTAAGGTGGATACAGAAAGAGATGGGTTCGGGACACAACATTTTGAGGCAAACACAGAGTTGAGGCATTCGGCTTTTTCACGTGCGGTGTCAACTGTGTAGCCGTTTGAGGGAAGGGAGGGGATAGAAGGGGAACAAACACCAGAAACAGAGTTGACCAGACGCCTCCAGGATTTGGAGGAGGGAGACAAGTTTGAGAGTTGAGTCTTGAGAGCAGAGAGATATTGTTTCCTGGCTCTCCTGGGGGTAGACACACACTTGCTCTGAGCTTTGTGAAAGGAACTGAGATTGCCTTCAGTTGAATTAGCCTGCCATGAGGTGAAGGCAAGTTGTTTCATGGAAACTGCCTCACCACAAGCTTCAGTGTACCATGGATGGGAGGAAGGGTATGACAACTGAAGACGAGATGGGATAAATCTTTGCATGAGATAGAGCAGTTTACTTTGGAAGAATTCCCAGGAAGAGTTGATGTCAGAGGCAGTGGAGATGGGAGACCAGTCCAGATGATTGATGGCTGCTTGAAGACCGTGCCAGTCGGCCTGAGTGAAATGCCAGACTCGTCGGCACTGAGGAGGGTCTCTGAAAATGGTCAGAGAGATGTCCACTTTAACAAGCAAATGATCAGAAGAACCGATTGGAGCAGAAGAAGAGCAGCAGACATTTGCAGGGAAGTTGGTCATAACCAAGTCTAGAAGCGAAGATATGCCATTGACTGAGATCCGGGTTGGGAAATTGACAGATTGTGTCAGTCCCAGTGAGTCGCAGAAGTCCTTTGCTGAGGTGCCATGGCTGGTGTGAGAGGAACCCACACCCAGCCAGCTGGCATGATGACAGCTGAAGTCACCACATATGAGGAAGAGAGAGTTGGGATGATTGGATAGAAGTTGGTCCATGTTCTCAGATAGGGAGATGTAAATGGAGTCATCACAGTTTGGAGGACGGCACAGAACACATATGAACAAAAGATGGGAGTGGAGAGGAAGCCGTAGCCAGAGGTACTCCTGGGGGTGGACTGGAGAGAGGGCAGTGCAAGGAGAGTGAAGAAGAGAGTTTTTGTTAAAGATAGCAACCCCACCAACAGGACGAGTCTGTCATACCAGAGGAGGGAGTAACCAGGAAGAGATATTAAGGAATCAGAGACATCTTGAAGGAGGAAAGTTTCTGTTAAGCAGATTACGTCTGGTTTGTCAGAGGCAACCTGTGTCAGAAGGATGCTTGTTAAAAAACAGATGGGAGTCAAATTTAATTCCAGTACATTCAGGGAATAGGTGGACAATGTAAAACACTTCATTCCAATTTTATATATGTATTGTTGCGGTTTTGGGAAACTGCTAAGAAGTAATGACAACCACCATACAGGTCCCTTAGAATAGTTATTTCATTGCAGAACATTATCTTAGTCCTAGTCCATTCCCCTTATATGGGTTAGTACTGTATGTCATGTGTTGGGGAGGGAAAGACAGGCCATCCACTCAAAAGGCGATAATTCGCCAGGCAATTCACACAGGCTCAAAGGCACACCATGCAAGCATCATAGTAAAAGTCCCTTTGCCAAAGAGCGTCACGGTAAAAGTCCCTTCGAGGGGGATTGTGGGGGCGGTGTGGAGCCAATGAGAGCCCGTGAAACCCTCTTGAACAGCCCCCGCCCTTGCAAGGGCCTGACAGAAAGGCCTTGGACTTTGTTCTCTCTCCACGTTCCTGCCTGATGCTTTCTGCTGTTTGGACTGGACTCTCTCATGCCTGCATGATTCGTACTCTTTTTCTGCACAAGATCACGACCTGCTCACTCTCCATGTGTCAACGAGATCACGACATGCTCACTGTAAAGTCCTTACGAGACTGATGGCATCGCAAATCGAGGGATTTAGAGACACAAGGCAAGCGTTCAAACAGCAGTTTATTCCCGGAAGTGACTACACAGGAAAAAGCCATCGGGGCGCCCAAAAGGTGGCGGAGCCCGGGAAAGGATATGACATCACAGTATGTTACAATTCCCCCCTTAAAGATCAAGGCGCGTCGGCGCACGACATTTGCGGCTGAAACGCCTAACAGAAACCGGTGGTGGTAATAACACCACTCACAGTGGGTGAAACATCTTCGACTGGAAAGCCATTGGTCGGGGACGTTTCTGGTAAATGTTCTACAGGTGCAGGTACAGTTACGAGCGGCGATAAAGGCACTCTCTCAGATGGTTGAACAGGCAGCGGTACAAATACAGGTGGTTCTGCTGGTTTGGTGTGACGCAACCTGAGTTGATCAAGGTGAATCCGCTGAAGTCTACCATCAGACAGTTTATCTAGGAAAATCTGACCAACAACACTCTCGATAATTACCCCAGACAACCACTTCTGACCCAGGCCGGCATTGAGAACAAACACAGGATCATTTACATTAATTTCACGATTCACAGACGTACGGTCGTGATTATGCTTCTGCTGAAATTTCTTCAATTCGACATTGGCCACCGTATCTGGGTGCACAAGTGACAACCTTGTCTTTAACTGGCAGCCCATTAACATTGATGTGGGAGAATGACCAGTAGCATGATGCGGTCGTGTGCGATAACTCAAGAGGACTCGGTCCAACCGAGTATGTATGGTCCCTTCCGTAACACTCTTTAGTCCACTCTTCACAATCTGAACGGCCCTCTCAGCCCGGCCATTGCTGGCAGGCTTGTATGGAGCAGAGGTATAATGATTGATGCCATTTTGCTTGCAAAAGCTCAGGAAGTCTGTACTAGTATAAGATGCGCCGTTGTCTGATACAATGCAATCAGGAATAATATGAATGGCGAACATACTGCATAGGGCTTCGATTGTAATGCCCGAGCCTGTAGAGGGTACAACAACAGCCACAATCCACTTTGAGTGGGCATCAACGACGACAAGGAACAACTTGCCCAAGAAAGATCCAGCATGATCAATGTGTAACCTCGACCAAGGTTTAACTGGCCATGACCACATTTCAAGTGGTGCTTCCGGCGGTGACTTAGCATTAACCTGACATGTGTGACAATGACGTATGCAGGTTTCTATGTCATCATCTAACTTTGGCCACCACACGTGAGCTCTGGCTATAGTTTTCATAGTGATCATCCCAGGGTGAGCATCATGTAGTTGTGACAATATTGTCTCACGTAGTTTAGGTGGGATGATGATACGACTCCCCCAAAGGAGGCAATCCATGTCAACTGACAACTCATCCTTCCTGTTTACATACAGTTTAGCTTCACTTGCACAAGACGACCAATTAATTACCCGACAGGACACAGCGTCTGACATGCGACGATGTAGGATCGTTGCTCGTACCTCATGCAATTTGCTTTGCAGTGACGGGTGCTTCTCATGAACAACCTGAGACAGCAGATGAACAACATTACCCGGTAGAGGTGGTTCCTCAATGGTTTGCGGAAGCGGTAGACGACTCAATGGGTCTGCACAATACATTTCACATCCTGACCTGTACACAAGCTTGTAGTCATAGCCATCAATGGTTAAAGCCCAACATTGCACCCGACCAGATGAAGTCGGTGATTCTGCCTGATCCTCCCCCAACAGACTGAGGATGGATTTGTGGTCAATTTCCAATATGAAATGACGGACATAAAGGTACTGGTGTATTTTACCTACTCCAAAAATGCAAGAAAGTGCCTCGCGGTCAACCTGCCCGTACCGACGTTCCGTACATGACAGTTTCCTCGATGCATATGCAACAGGTTGCAAAAGACCGGCATTGTTGGTTTGCAATAGTGCACAACCTACTCCATAAGATGAACTATCACAGCTCAAAGTTAGCTCTTTCGTACGGTCGTAATGTACAAGCAAGGGTGACGTACATAACAGGGTTTTTGCATCCCTGAAAGCTTTGTCTTGATCAGAACCCCATTTCCAATGAACACCTTTGTGCAACAAAATGTGCAACGGTTCCAAGACAGTGCTCAGGTTTTGTAGGAAATTACCAAAGTAGGTTAATATTCCGAGAAAAGCCCAAAGCTCGGACACATTGGTGGGATCGGGAGCGTTCTTGATAGCTTCCACTTTACCTGTTGAGGGCAAAATGCCTTTCCGCGTGATGCGATGACCCAAGTACTCAATCTCAGGGGCCATGAAGACACATTTCTCATGACGGAGACGAAGGCCTGCACTGGAGAGATGGCTTAGCACTTTATTCAGGTTCTGCAGGTGTTCCTGGGCTGAGCCCATTCCTTCACCAATACATCATCCTGAAACACAACAGCGCTGGGTACTGTTCTTAATAAGTTCTCCATTTTTTGCCGGACAATGGGCGCAGCGGACCGAATGCCAAAAGGGCATCACTTGTACACGAACAGTCCATGGTGTGTATTGATACAGGTGAAAGTTTTACATTCGTCTGAAAGTTCCATTTGTGCATAAGCATTAGTCAGGTCTAACCTTGTAAATGTCTCACCTCCCATGAGAGCCATGAACAGGTCCTTGGCCTTGGGCAGAGGATTTCCATCCAGTTTTGAATGACGATTTATGGTAGTCTTGTAGTCCTCACAGATATTTAAGCTCCCATCAGCTTTCACTACGGGTACAATTGGAGCAGCCCAGTCGGAGTATTCAACTGGGGCGATGATTCCTTCATCCAGAAGACGATCAAGCTCCTGCTCAATTTTTGCTCGCATCATGTACAGTACAGGTCTTGCCCTATGGAAAATAGGCCTAGCCTCGGCATCCACATGAATCGTAACCTTGTTGCCTTTAAAAGTGCCCACACCATCACAAAATAGATCAGGATACTTGTCGACAATCGATGCACATCCAGCACTGGTAGACACATGGTTCACATTATGCCAGTTGAGTCCGATGACCTTTAACCAGTCTCTGCCAACCAAAGCCGGACCCTTGACCTTTGTGACAAGCAACGGTAAAGTGGGTGACGCACCATCGTACTCGACGGACACAGTGGCTTAACTGATCACAGGCACAATTTCGCTGGTATATGTCTTCAGTTTAGTCGACACAGGTGTGATCACCGGAACCCCACTCTGTTGATACAGCGAGGTGAACATGCCTTCACACATGATAGATCTCGAAGCGCCAGTATCGATCTCCATTTCCACAGGGGAATGATCGATTGTCACCGTCACAATAAATGGAGGTTCAGTATTCCTGGTGTCCACCAAAGAAAACTGGATCATTCTCACATTCGACTGTGGTCGTGCCTAATGTGCTGTTGGTTACATGAAGCATGTGATCAGTTGGCTCTGCATTGTCATTGTCGACATCGACATGTTGAGTGGAAGAGGTGGGTCTCGGACATCGGGCTTGCAGATGCACCCTCCTCCCACAGGTGTGACACGTGAATTGTTTATAATGACATTGGAATACGCCATGTCCACCACCGCAACACCAACAGGTCATGCCGCCAGTCTTCTTGGGACGGTACATCTCGTGGACAGGTGGAGGTGGAGAAATCTGACACTTCTCTTTGTAAGTTGTGACTCTGTGCACATCTGGCGTTGACCTTGTGATGACCCGTAGACTCTTATCAGCTTGCATACACGCAGTGGCAATGTCGGTAACCTTCTTGAGGCCTGGATCTGTCTCCAAGAGCAGTTTACGCAAGATGGAATCGCTGTTAATTCCAATCACAAAAAAGTCTCTCAGCATCTCGTCCAGTCTTGCGCCAAACTCACAGTGTTGAGCCAGACGTCTGAGATCAGCTACAAACTCACTCGCCGATTGGCCCTCACTTCTTTGGTGTGTATAAAACTTGTACTTTGACACGATTTTCCCCTGCTTGGGTTTGTAGTGTCTCTGCACCAACTCAACCAATGCAACGTATGACTTGTCGCGGGGTTTTTCGGGTGATAGGAGATCCTTCATCAACCTGTAGGTCTGGGATCCGCACACAGTCAGCAATATAGCACGACGTTGAGGTGCATAAGCAGTGCCATCAATTCCGTTGGCAACAAAATACTCGTCCAGTCTCTCGCAAAAATCAACCCAGTCATCTGAGCTCAGATTTCATTCACTCAAAATCCTTATCCCGGTGACTGCCATCGTGAAAATAAAATACCACACGTGAGCTCGAACACACAGTCCAGCTCCTCGTCACTACTGTAAAGTCCTTACAAGATTGATGGCATCACAAATCGAGGGATTCAGGGACGCAAGGCAAGTGTCCAAACAGCGGTTGATTCCCGGAAGTGATGACACAGGAAAAAGCCCTTGGGTGCCCAACAGGTGGCAGAGCCCAGGAAAGGATATGACACCACAGTATGTCACACTCACTCTCCACGTGTCCCTGGCTTACTCTGCACGAGATCACAACGTGCTTACTCTCCACGTGTCCCTGGCACTCTTCCCTGCATGGTTCCCGACACACTCAATCTGCCGAGTTCCCGGCGCTCCTTTCCTGCTCAAGTTCGTGCTGGGGATCGCCTTTACCTGCTTGTGCTGCTCAGTGGTGACATCAAGACAAAGGTCGTCGCGAGGAGAAGCATCAGGTAACCTTGCAACCATTTGGTAACAGGATCCCGACGTTCATTTTCCCCTCCCCCTCCCCCGTGAATGTGTGCTGGGTGCCCTTCTTTGTCGTGTTTTATTTGTTGTAATCGTCATAAGGCAAAGATTAAGCTAAGTTTCTGCCTCTTGTCCCTTTTTCTTTCCTATCGCTAAGTTCCACTGTACATACCTGTAAATAAATTGAATTGTTCAGCGTTTCCTTTCCAACTGTCCGTGAATATCCTTTCTTTCATTGGTCCTCCATAGCTCGCATCCAGAGTAGCGATCGGTCGTAACAAAATTATCATCGGCCCGGCGGGTACCAATGGTTGCTCGGCCATTCAAATTTCCATCCAGGAACAAAAGTGGTACACCGCCGGAGGGTACGTTTCCCGATCGGAACCGTCATGTAGTACAGGTAAGATGACCTCAGATTGCGGAGCCTGTTATCGAGCGATGGACCGATTGGGCATTCGTAGTTGCTGGTTCGCAACCTGCTGAAGTACGAAGCTATTCACGAGTGGCAGCCTCAGCTCCGGTAGGTTTGGGAGGGAACGGAGGCTAACCCCCTCGTCGTAGCCCTGAACTGTATATATATTCTTATTCTTATTATTTTTTTAAATTCTTATTATTTTATTTTTTTAATAAACAGGAATTAGATTCCTGCTTGTGGCTGGAGTGGAAAATTCTGACTCAACCCGGGCCTCGAACCAGGGACCTCCATCACTTACGCGGTGACAGCCCACTGTGCTATTGAGCCAGCCGAATCTCCTAAGAAATTTTCCACACCTAACACTGCGAGGTTTATTATGGCGGATGTCTTACATGCCTGCTCTGCAGACCCCGGATGTGAGCGTAAGTATACATGCGTATGTACGTGTATGCAAGTATACAGTCACGTGAAAAAGTAAGTACACCCCATGTAAAGTTTTGACTTTTTCAACATATTGCAACATACAGCTATTTGATCTTCATTTCAACAATATTGATAGATAAAGGTGATATAATATAACAAATATCATGAAACATTTACATTTTGTAGTCCATTGTATAATTTAAATAAAAATAAATGCAAATTTCGCATGTGGAAAAAGTAAGTACACCCCTGCATTTATCACTACTTCAAATACCTAAAATTAGAATCAGGTGCACCAGCTCAGGTGCAAATGATTATAACATTGTTTGAGAGGATCTTGGAGGAACCTGTCTTATTTAAACCTCAGACATTTAGTTTGGTTTGCTCTTTGTTGTTGAAGTGTGTGGCGTCACTATGCCTAGATTAAAAGAGCTCTCTGAGGCCTTCAGAAAGAAGGTTATAGATGCCTACGAGTCTGGGAAGGGATTAAAAACGATCTCCAAACAATTTGAAATCAATCATTCGACTGTCCGGAAGATCATCTACAGGTGGAGAAGTTTCCAAACAACTGCCAACTTGTTCAGGCCAGGCCGCCCCAGCAAGTTCAGCCTGAGAGCAGACCGCAAGGTGCTGAAAGAAGTGTCGAAGAACCACAGAATGTCATCACGGGACCTACCGGTAGCTCTTGCCACTGTTGATGTCAAAGTGCACGAGTCTACCATTAGAAAGAGGCAGCACAAATTTGATCTACATGGGAGGTGTGCCAGGAGGAAACCTTTGCTGTCCAGAAAGAACATCAGGGCAAGACTAAAGTTTGCCAATGAACACCTCGGCAAACACCAGCACTTCTGGAACAATGTGCTCTGGACAGATGAGTCAAAGGTAGAGCTATTTGGCCACAGTAACAGGAGACAAGTTTGGCGAAAACCAAAGACAGTATTTGACCACAAGAACCTGATACCAACTGCAAAGCATGGTGGTGGAAATATTATGGTTTGGGGCAGCTTTGCTGCGTCAGAGCCTGGGCAGCTCACCATCATAGAATCCACTATGAATTCTTCATTGTACCAGAGGGTGCTTGAGGATAATGTGAGGCCATCTGTCGGAAAGTTGAAGCTCAACCACAGGTGGACCTTGCAACATGACAATGACCTTAAACATACCAGTAAATCCACCAAGGAATGGCTGAAAAGAAAGAAATGGAGGTTTCTGGAATAGCCTAGTCAAAGCCCGGATCTAAATCCCATCGAGATGTTGTGGGGGGATTTGAAACGAGCTGTGCATGCAAGAAACCCCTCAAACATCGCACAGCTGAAAGAATTTTGCATGGAGGAGTGGGCAAAAATTTCTCCCAGTCGATGTCAGAGACTGGTAGACAGTTATAAGAAACGCCTACTTGAGGTTGTTTCTGCCAAAGGGGGCAATACCACCTATTAGAGCCAAGGGTGTACTTACTTTTTCCACATGCGAAATTTGCATTTATGTTTATTTAAATTATGCAATGGACTACAAAATGTAAATGTTTCATGATATTTGTTATATTATATCACCTTTATCTATCAATATTGTTGAAATGAAGATCAAATAGCTGTATGTTGAAATATGTTGAAAAAGTCAAAACTTTACATGGGATGTACTTACTTTTTCACGTGACTGTATGTGGAAGTGCATGGGAGATTAACTCATCTACAATCTACCATATAATGTGTGTGTGTGTGTGTGTGTGTGTGTGTGTGTGTGTGTGTGTGTGTGTGTGTGTGTGTGTGTGTGTGTGTGTGTGTGTGTGTGTGTGTGTGTGTGTGTGTGTCTTCATAAGAGTAGGTTTTGCAAGGCTTTGAGTAGTGCTTTAGGAGGGAATTGAGTGGGTGGTTTAAATGGGCAATCTTTGAACACGACTGTGTGTACACCGGTTGAAAGACCTAAAAGACTCTGAGGACCCAAAAGACCCCAAGGACCCAGAAGACCCAATGGACCCCAAACACCCAAAATACCCAAAGACCCAAAATACCCTGTAGACTGTTAAAGACACAAAAGATAATGAGGACCCAGAAGACCCCAAGGACTCTGAAGACCCAAAATACCCCAAAGACCCAAAATACCCCAAAGACTGAAAAGACCCTGAAGACCCAATGGACCCAAAAGACCCCAAAGACATAAATGACCCCGAAGACACAAAACACCCTGAAGACCCAAAACACCCCGAAGACCCAAAACACCCCGAAGACCCAAAACACCCCAAAGACCCAGAAGACTCCAAAGACCTAAAATACCCTGAAGACCCAAAATATCCTGAAGAACCAAAATATCCTGAAGACCACAAAGACCCTTAAATACCCAAAAGACCCTGAAGACCCAAAAGACCCTGAAGACCCAAAATACCCTGAAGACACCAAAGACCCAAAATACCCTTAAAGGCCCAGAGGATCCAAAAGACCCAAAACACCCTGAAGACCCAAAACACCCTGAAGACCCCAAAAGACTCTTAAAGACCCAGAGGAACCAAAAGACCCAAAGCCCCTGAAGACACTGAAGACCCAAAAGACCCCGAAGACCCAAAATACCCCAAAGACCCAAAACACCCAGAAGACCCAAAAGACCCCGAAGACCAAAACACCCCAAAGACCCAAAAGACCCAGAAGACCCCAAATACCCCAAAGACCCAAAACACCCTGAAGACCCCAAAAGACTCTTAAAGACCCAGAGGAACCAAAAGACCCAAAGCCCCTGAAGACACTGAAGACCCAAAAGACCCCGAAGACCAAAACACCCCAAAGACCCAAAAGACCCGGAAGACCCAAAAGACCCCGAAGACCCAAAACACCCCGAAGACCCCAAAGACCCTTAAATACACTGAAGAACCAAAATACCCCAAAGACCCTTAAAGACCCAGAGGAAACAAAAGACTCTTAAGACCCAAAAGACCCTGAAGACCATGAAGACCCAAAACACCCCAAAGACCCAAAATACCCTTAAAGGCCCAGAAGTAGATGTATATGGTAGGTTCCAGGCCAGGCCACCCTCCCCACCCTCACCACATTCCCCACATCACCCTTACCCCCAAACCGAAACTGCCTCAACCCAAAAAACAGGAAGTGACTCACCACAAACCGGAAGTGACCAATTAATTATTTAATTCCCAATTTTCACATTTTCTCGATTTTTCCAATTTTCAAAATATTCAGATTTCACAATTTTCAAAAAATAAAAAAATTGATTTTCCAAATTTCTGATTTGTCAGATTTCACGATTTTCTCCAATTTCCAGATTTGTCATTTTCACGATTTTCCCAAAAAAAATTTTGTCAGGGTATATAAAATAGACGAACCCATTTTCAAAATATTTCAAGATATATTTAACACAATTAGGCGGTTGGTTGAATTGCTTCTAGTATGTATACACAATTATCTATCTATAATTCCAGTAATCTGTGTGTGTATGTGTGTGTGTATGTGTGTGTGTCTGTGTGTCTGTGTGTCTGTGACCGCTGTTTCTCGACAACCACGGGTCCGATATACTTGAAACTTGCCAGGTATATTGCTGGGGACCTGAGGATGTGCCTTTTCAAGGTTTCATATTAATCGGACAAGTAGTTACCGAGCTATGGCGATTTATTTACCCGTACTCGCAAGCCGTTCGCTTTGGCTTTGCGAATGGACCAAACCATTTCATGTAAATAGAGGGGGGGGTTCTACCGTACTCGCAAGCCGTTCGCTTTGGCTTTGCGAATGGACCAAACCATTTCATGTAAATAGAGGGGGGGGATTGTCACCGTACTCGCAAGCCGTTCGCTTTGGCTTTGCGAATGGACCAAACCATTTCATGTAAATAGAGGGGGGGGATTGTCACCGTACTCGCAAGCCGTTCGCTTTGGCTTTGCGAATGGACCAAACCATTTCATGTAAATAGAGGGGGGGGGATATAATTTTAGATATATATATAGTACGGGCATGCCCTAGTAATACAAATAGGGATAACAACACGCAGGATGAATGATTACCTGCTATATATTTTCAGCCTTATATAAAATGGATGATTTTTTACCCGTGTGGGAAAGTAAGATAAAATTTAATAATCATAAGAACCTGCAAAATTCATTAAGATACCTAATAGTCGGGTCAAGTGGATGTGGAAAAACCTGTTTGTTTTTAAAGATGCCCCTTACCCCAAAATTTTTAGATTATGAAAATTTAATAATTTTCTCAAAGTCTAGTTTTCAGCCAGAGTACCAACTACTATCACAAGGTTTTAATGCAGGCCAGATCACCTTTATCTATAGATACTGTTTAAATGAAGATCAAATATTGATATGTCCACATATGTTAAAAAGATTTTAAAAACATTTCATGGGGTATACTTACTTTTTCACGTGACTGTATGTACATATAAATATATATATATATATATATATATATATATATATATATATATATATATATATATATATATATATATATATATATATATATATACTGTATATATATTGTTGCGGGTATGAGAACTGTGTATTTTTTTTATTGTGTGAATTGTTATTATTGTTTATTCTGCGTCCCCCTGCCTCCGGAGCTGTGTAAAGGTGAAAGGGCATCCCATAATTAGTCCACAAGCATACACGTCAGCCAAATAATAGAATACCTCTGTTTAATAGTTATCTCTTATTCTGTGTTTTAGAGTAAGGCTGTGTCTCCCATTAATTGAAGTACTCCATTGCACCAGTGAAAGAGAATAGATCCCCTTTCCTTCCCATCCCCAAAATCTCCATTTCCTTTTACATCCCCTTCCGTCATTGCCGGGCCTCGATTCGCAATTACCTCCCCTCCAAAACCACCATTGAACATGTGCTCGAATCGGAGAAGAAAGGCGTGCCCGCCCGTCGTCATCAAGGGCGGAGCCAGAGGGTCGCACGACCAACCAGGGCCGAGGTGAGCACCCCGATGGGCGTGTCCAAAAGGCCGGCGGCTTAATCGCCGGAGGCGCTATAAAAGGCGCGCACGAGAGTTGGTCGTGGAGAGAGTCGTGAGGAGTCAGTCAGTGGAGTCGGTGGTCAGTTGGTTGCGTTGGTTGCGGTGAGGAGTCGGTGGTGGTGGTCAGTTGGTTGCGTTGGTTGCGGTGAGGAGTCGGTGGTAAAGAGTGAGTGGACCAAGAACGAGTTGAGGGTTTGGACCAGACGAGTCGGACAAGGCCTGGCAAAGCACGCGACGTCCACAGCAGCCACAACAGCAGCTTGGGGGCCTGAACGGCGGTTTGGAGCAGGGCCGTAAAGGAACGGCGGCTGCTAAACGCGCCGGTTGAGGTGCAGGACCCCCTTCGACCTCCCTCTCCCTCCAGCCATCCACCTCCTGCCTTTCCACCCTTCTTGTGTACGTGAGTTTGTTCTGTTTGTTCTGTCCTGGGTTAATTAAGCTTGTGTAGGTAAGCTAAAGATTTCACTGTGTCACCTGCGTCTTATGTGCTTGTAAATAAACGTGACTGCTTTCTTTTTGCTTATGTGTGTAAATAGTCAATAAATTCAGTAGTATTTCCAAACCTTTCTTTGCCTTCGTTTTCCTCTTTGCATTCGTCGTTTTAGTCTTTTCCCAGATTGGACAGCTGCGGTGCGATACGGCCAAGGTTCTGGGTGAATCGGGTGAGTCAGGGATCCTGTAACGGTCGCGGTTGGACCATCCGCTTGGCCCATCATAACATCTAAACCGCGATCGGTAACAATATATATATATACATATATATATATATATATATATATATATATATATATATATATATATATATATATATATATATACATATATATATATATATAGTTGCGAATATGGAATTTGGCCTCCATATCCGCTTGTAAATATTCCCCTATTTCCCCAATACTCCCCAACTATCCCCAATCCCCCATTCCCTAGTCCCATTGTCTGTAAACAACACTCTGTAGAACCGACCTTCCCCTTTTTCCCCCATTAAATGTCGTGCCCAGGTCCACCGCATCCCACGTAGACAACTTTCGGACATCTTGCTAGTTATTCTTAGTCTATGTCAGTTAAGGACTCCTTTCCATTAATTCTGACTCTTCGTTGCACCAGAATGTGATTATATGGCACCAGTAGTGAGTTTAGGACCTTCCCATACCTCCTTCCATCTTCTTCCCCAAACAACAACAACAACAACAACTACAGCTACAACAACAACTACAACAACAGAGGGGCACGGCGCTGCGCGGGGGAGTGTGCGTCCTCACACCGGCTCGGTTAGCCGCCATTGACAATGCGCTCCGGACCATGCGCTCCACGGGGTTACCACGAAGGGGCTCCCTGTCAGCCCCTCGTCAAGGGTGGAGCCGGTAACCCCCCCGCACGCACCCAATGAGAAGCAACGAGCCGATTCCATCTGGGGCGGAGCTAACGAGCCGAGGGCGTGTCACTCCCCGCCGGATATACGCAGCGACTTACCGGATGTGAGGTCAGATGCGCCCCCAGCTTGAGACGACAAGACGCCACCTCGAGCGCTGTGAAACCTCCCGCATCTCTGGACCGGACCGGGTCGATTCTGTCCTTGAGCCAAGAGTGCACCTTGAGCCATCGAATACCCGCTTTCCTTGCCATCAATCCCCGTGTGAGTCAGTTTTTGTCCTGTTTATCTGTGGTCTGTCGGGTTAATATAAGATTGTGTCTAAGTGCCTATCTTCCTTTGCTGTCCCTCTTGTAGTTGTAATCTAACCTTCCGAACGAATATAACCTCCTCCGGGGGTCTTGAGAACCGTATCCCTGGTGTCGTGTCATTTTAATCCCAGCCGTGTGTCTTTTCCTTCATTGATCTAGCGTAGCGCGATTAGTCAACGTTCGGGTATAATCGGGTAACTTGTGCAGACGTGGTCATACCAAACCGCTCGGTAAATAACATCCACCACCACATCTGCAACAATATATATATATATTGTTACGGACCGCGGATAAGATGTTGTGTTTGCCGAGCGGATGGCACCGCGGCCGTACAGTTACCCCGACTAACCCGATTCCCGAACGTTGGCCGGATCGCGCCACAGATATTCAATAGGGGAAAGACAAAAGCGACACGGATGTGAAGAAGAAGAAGAAGACAAAAATAGGGAATACGAATATAATTTATTTACTATTTACACGCTCAAAGTAACCAAGGAAGAAGGAAAGATAATAAAATAATTTACAGAAGATATTAGACACAGTGCAACGCTAGCTTATACAAACTTAATTAACCCAAGGACAGAACAAACAAAACAAACTCACGTACACAAGAAGGATGTAAAGGCAGGAGATGGATGGCTGGAGGGAAAGGAAGGTCCAAGGATGCTGCAGCACGATCGGCGCGTTTGGCAGCTGCCGTTCCTTCGCGGCCCCGCTCAAAACTGCCGTCCAGGCCCCAAGCTGCGGTTACTGAACCTGCTGTTGTTGAAGCTGCTGTGTTGCTGCGTGGACGTCGCGTGCTTTAGCCAGGCTTCTTGCTGTTAACTCCTCTTTTTGGTCCAACTTTGGCGAGCAAGGTGACGAATAGCAGGCTTTGTGCTTCCCTGGATATCCTTTTTGCAGTACCTTGCGCGCGCGCTTTTATAGCGCCTCCGGCGATCAAGCCGCCGGCCTTTTGGACACGCCCATCGGTGTGCTCACCTCGGCCCTGGTTGGTCGCGTGACCCTCTGGCTCCGCCCTTGATGACGACGGGGGGGTACGCCCTTCTTCCCCGACCCGAGCACATGTTCAATGGTGGTTTTGGAGGGGATGTAATTGGCAATTGAGGCTTGGCAATGACGAAAGGGGAAATGGAGGTTTTGGGAATGGGAATGAAGAATGAAGGGAATCTACTCTATTTCACTTGGTGCAATGGAGTGTCATCTTAATGGAAGACAAGGCCTTACCCTAATACACATAATAAAGATATAACTATTGAACAGGGGTATCTATGATTGGCTGACGTGATTGTTTATGACCTAATTATTGGATGCCCTTTGACCTTTATACAACACTGGAGTGAGGAGGGTCCAGAATAAAGCAATATTTCACAACAATTTACTATACAATACAACACAATAAAAAAACACAATCCTCATATCCGCAACAATATATATATATATATATATATATATATATATATATATATATATATATATATATATATATATATATATTGTAACGGTTTTGAGAAGTGTAACGGTTTTTTGAGAAGTGTAACGGTTTTTGAGAAGTGTAACAATTTTGGAGGAAGTGTAACGAATGTGAAAACGTTACAATGTGAACGTTACAAAAGTATGGTAACACCCTGGTAATGTAAATAATGGTCGCAGCCGTCCTAGTTAATTCCATGAAACTTACACGCAGGCCACGATATATCTTTTTAAATAGTGTATTTCCTTATTCTATGTAGGCTAAATATGTGTTTCCCACTAGATTGACTTTGCATTGTATCAAACAAAATAAGCGTAGGCCCTTCCAATTTCCCCAAATCATCTCCGCTCTCCAAAGTTCCTTTCAAAAGGGTGCGAGTTGTGTTCAATCCCGCAAGCCGCCATTGCCCATGTGCTAATCTCGGAGAAGAAAGGCGTGTCTCCACCTCGTCATAGAGGGGAGGAGTGAGCCAGAGGGTCGCATGTCCAATCAGCACCGCGGTGAGCGACCCGGTAGGCGTGCCCTCGCAGCCGGCGGCTTGATTCCGCCCCGAGTTATAAAAGCGACTGTAAGGGACTGCTTTACCAGATGACCTGGGAGATGAGCGAAGAGGCGACACCAAGAGGAGCGGTGAGATGCGAAACGCTCCAAGCCAAAGAGGAGAGGTACTCGGAAAGGGAACCAGCCTTGGAGAGACGCGCTGAAAAGAGGGAGACGGCTCCACCAGAAGGAGAGGAGCAGGTGTGCCGAGCCAGCGCGTGACGTCTACAGCAGCGGATACGCGACGGAGGGTTTTCCCCCCAAAACCGCGAGGAATTGAGAGCTGCTGCCTCCGACCTTGCCTCCCTCTCCAGCAATCCACCTCAAGCCCTACCTGCCTGCAATATCCCCTGTGTAAGTGTGAACGTCGTCTGTCCTACTCGTTGTTTTGGGGTTAAGTAAAATGAATAGTATAAGCTAACGATGCACTGTGTGACTGCTTTTTCCATCCATTGCTTGTAAATAATTTTGGTCGTTCTTTCTTTTTGCTTGTGTGTGTATAATAAATCTGTTCTTCCTCCGTACTCTGTCTTCTTCTCTTTTCCTTCTCTTTCGGTCGCTTTAGAGGTTTCCCGATTGAATATCTGCGGTGCGATCTGGTCAACGTCGGGTGGAATCGGGTTCTAATCGGGGAGTAACTGTTCGGACGCGGTAATACCAACCGCTCGGTAAAATAACATCTTTAACCGCGTCTGTAACAATTGGTGTCTGGGAGTGGGATTCGAGGCCCGAACCAAATTTTTAAAACGTCTAGAAAAAATTTGGTCAAAATTACGAGCTGCCGAAATTTTGTTGTTTTATAAAACCCGAATTTTGAGATCGCGCCATGGACAATCAAGGCGATCGGATGCCGGTGGGAGAGATAGACGGGGTAGAATCGACCCAGGACCTCGGGGAAATGTATGTGGAGGAAGGAGAGGAGGAGAACATTGGTTATGTGGTTGAGGGGGTATCAGGTGCACAAAACGGCGTCCTCGCGCATGTGGGTGTAGCGGCACCAAATTTAGCCGCGGCCGCGGTCGCGGCAGCCGAGCCAGAGATGCCAATGAATTTGGACCTGTTTATGAAACAGATGATGGCCTTTATGGTAAAAACAGACGATAATTTCAAAGGGATGGAAAACAGGATAGGGGGCCAAATGGGGGTAATGAGGGACGAAGCGAGGGCTCAGAGTGAGCAATTGGGGGTAATGAGGGACGAAGCGAGGGGTACCGGTGAGGGGTTAGACAAGAAATTTGGGAAGTTAGACAATAATTTTGAGGGGTTAGACAACGGGATAAAAGAGGTGAAAAATGGGTTAACGGGGGTAGAAAACAGAATGGCTGCCCAGGAGAATCAGATAGAGGGGATGAAAAATGGGTTAATGGGGCTAGAAGATAGGATGGAGGACAAATTGCGGGAGATAGGGGAGCAATCCGCCAGAGAAATTAAACAAATGGGAGAGCAGATAGAGGAGGTAAAAATCGGGGTAGAAACCAAACTGGATGCTCAGAGGGATGAATTGGGACAGATGAGGGCAGCATCTACAAAAGAAAGGGAGGAGATGAAGGAGGAGATACGACGAGGTGTGGGTGAGGAGGTTTCGGGGCTACGCGAGGAGGTAAAGCGAGGTGAGAAGCGTATGGAGAAAGAAGTGAGGAATAATACGGCTAGGTTACAGGGGGGCATAGAGGGTCTGACGAAGGGAGTAGAACAGCTGACAGTGGGACAAAAGGAACTCGTGGACCAAGTGGAAAAGAACACTGCAATAATCGGGGGGTTAAAAGCGACACAAAAGGACATAAAAAATGAATTAATAGCGACACAGAAGGAATGTCAGATGGTACATGAGGGGTTGACGAAGAAGTTGGAAGAGGTGACAGAAGTAATAGAGACGAAGGACCGAGAGGTGAGGACGCACATAGAAACGGTTAAAGTGGCGTTAGAGGAAGAGATAGAGGGAGCGCACCGGGAGATGAAGGAGGTAAAGGAAAAATTAGAGGAGGTGGAAGAGGGGGTGAGTGAAATTAAGAAGAGACGGAGGGAAACTAAGAGGGAGATAAAGGAGGAAGTCATGGAATATGTACAAGGTCTGTGTTCAAATCATGATGAGGTGCTCACTAACCAAATAAAAAGTTTGCAGGTGGCAGAGGAGGTGCGACGACGAGGTACGGAGGTGAGTGGCAATGTATATGATGTGAGGGGAGATTCAATCGGCTTGGGGGGTGGTGTAGACCCGGGTGTTCGTGAGGGACCAATGGTAAGATGTATGACTGGTCCGGAGTGGATGGACAGGGGAGGTGTGCAAGGAGGTGTGGCTATGGGGAGTGAGGGGGGTGCTGGTGAGCAAGGATGTGGGGGTATGGCGTGGGTAGCGGGTTGCGGAGGAGCGACCCAGGCATCGACACCAGGAGGGGTAGTGTTTGGAGGGACGGGGGCCGCGCGGGAGCCCCCCGGGAATAGCGTACTGTGGGAGCCCGAACGGGTTGGTCCCGCGTTGATCCCGCAAGGAGTGACGCGCGGGGTCCGACCTTCGGGCGCCCACAAGGTCCCACTCGCGCCGTATGACGGCAAGAGTGATTTGAGGGCGTACCTGGCGCAGTTTGAGTACGTGTGTAAAGGCAACGGTTGGAATCCGGACGAAGGTGGAGTACACCTGGTGGGGGCACTGCGCGGTGCGGCGGCGGAGGTGCTGACGGCTTTACCACCGGGTGCTCTCACCCTGCCAGCTCTCCGTGCGGCATTAATTAATCGGTTCGGCATTGAACAGCAAAGCGAGCTTGTTAAAGCCCAACTTGCGCAGCGAAAATGCAAGCCCCAGGAGACCATCGGGGAACTTGCTCACGATATTCGCCGCGCGGTCGGGATTGCACACGCGGACATGGCAGCGAGTTCCCAGGAAAGCCTGGCGCTGGATCACTTTATTCAGGCCCTTCCGGATCTGGAGCTCCGGCAACAGTTCGCCATGTGGCGCCCGCAAACCATGAGTCAGGCGGCCGACGCTGCAGCCCGTTGGGAAGCAGCGAGGCCCCTGGCCCGGGGAGGCGAGCGCCACGCAGTGGCGGTGCGTCAGATGGGGCCCGTGATGGGGGGCGGCCCCCCAAGGGGGCCCACCCCCGACGGGGGCCCTGACCTGGAGAGCATGGTCCAGAGGTTAGTGGATCGGCGCCTGGCGGGACCTGGACCATGGCAGGCGGCCCCAGCGGTGGCACCCGGTAGTCCCCGACAGAGTACCCCAATTCGGACATACAGGGGGGGGGGAATTTGGAATACCGGAGGCAAGCACCTTACCAGGTGAGGTGCTATAATTGTGCTCGGATGGGTCACCGTGCATGGGAGTGTCGAGCTCTGCGCCGGGATGTTTCCCGCCAACCGATGCCCTCAACTCCGCCCCGTATAGATCGGCCTAGCCGACCTCAGACACCCCCCCGCCAGGGCCCGGGAAACTAGAACGTGCCGGGCATGCAGGGCGGTGTTCGGCAGTAGGGGATGGGGAGAAGCCCTCGTTGACGCGACAGGTCATTCATTGTGGCCGAATTGGGACGGGTAGTTTGACAATTCGGTGCAAAATTGCCGGCGTGGGGGTAGACGCCGTGGTGGACACGGGAGCCAGCGCCACGATCATCAGCCCCATGGTCCTTAATTCGAGTGCAGACGGCTGGGGTAAAATCCAGCGTCTGGAAAATCATAGTTTGCAGTTGGCTACCGGGGCAACGGCTCCGATCATAGAGCGTGGTTTTGTGACCCTCAAGTTGGGATCGGTAAAGCAAGAGATAGAGGTTTGGGTGGCGGAGGTGTGCGACCCATGCTTAATAGGGTTGGATTTGTTGACTGCCAGCGGTTGTAAAATCGACTTGAGTCGGGGGATCCTGCGATGGGGAGTGGAGGAGCTACCATTGGAGGGGGTGAGCACGGCCGAGAGGGTGGAGCTGGAGGCTCCTGAGGCCGTGACCATCCTCCAGGGGCCGAGGCCATTGTGCCGGCCCGATGGTCAGCTCGCCCGACATGGCAGGAATCCTGCGGCCTGGTCGAACCGGTGGCAGCGCTATCCATACCTGGTTTAATCGTGGGCCGTACCCTTGTAAAAACGGACGGGCCGGTGGTGGCCGTCCGAGTAATTAATATTAGCACAGAACCACGCACTATAGTGAGGGGCACGAAGGTAGCTGGCTGCACCCCAGTTAGAGAAGTCGCGTCAGTGAGGGGCGAGAACGTCCAGCCGAGCCGGCCCCAGGGGGAGCCTTCAATAAGTTCTAGGAATTGGCCCGATCCCATTTGCGAGATGGTAAATCGTAGTAGTGTAGAGTTAGGAGGTACCCAGAGGGAGGCCTTACACAAACTGGTTGGGTCCCATTTGGACCTCTTCTCCTTGTCCACCGAGGATATTGGACGTACGGGCCTGGTGAAACATCAGATCCACACCGGTGAGGCCCGGCCTATTCGTCAGGCCGCCCGACGGCTCCCTTGGAGCAAGAGGGCGGAAGCTGACGAGCAGGTTGAAAAAATGCTCGACGCAGGTGTGATCGAGCCCTCGGGAAGTCCTTGGATGTCACCTGTTGTGCTGGTCAAAAAGAAGGATGGGACCACGCGGTTCTGCGTGGACTATCGCCAGCTAAACAACGTGACACTCAAGGACTCATATCCCCTGCCAAGAATTGATGACACCCTCGATGCCGTTGCGGGCTCAAATTGGTTCTCGACTTTGGACCTCAAGAGTGGGTATTGGCAGGTGGAGATGGATAGGGCAGGGAAGGAGAAAACGGCATTTTCCACAGGTAAGGGACTGTATCAGTTTACTGTGATGCCGTTTGGTTTGTGTAACGCCCCCGCCACCTTTGAAAGATTGATGGAGCATGTACTAGGCGGCATGCCATGGCAATCATGCCTGGTGTACCTGGATGACGTCCTAGTACATGCCAAAACGTTCCCCCAGGCAGTAGCTAATTTGGACCAGGTGTTCGGGTGCCTCAGACAGGCAGGGTTGAAGCTGAACCCGAGTAAGTGCACTTTGTTTGCAAGAGAGGTGGCCTATCTAGGTCACGTGATCGGCCGCGAGGGGGTAAAAACGGACCCAGACAAAATTAAAGCGGTAGAGGAGTGGCCCGCACCACGTACCATCAAGGAGGTGCGGGGATTTTTGGGACTCTGCTCCTACTACCGGCGCTTTGTGGCGAAATTTGCGGAGTTGGCCCGTCCCCTCCACCGGCTTACGGAGAAGGGGACGCGATTTAATTGGACACGGGAGTGCCACGAGGCCTTCCAAAAATTGAAGGGGTGTCTAACATCCGCACCCCTTCTAGCTTACCCCACTAGTGACGGGGCATTTACCCTGGACACGGATGCGAGCCAGGAAGGATTGGGCGCAGTTTTGTCTCAGACACAGGAGGGCGTGGAGAGAGTGATTGGTTACTATAGTCGGGCCTTAAGTAGGCCCGAGCGAAATTATTGCGTCACTCGCAAAGAGTTATTGGCTATGCTGGCTGCCATGAACCATTTCCACCCGTACCTGTACGGGCGGAAATTTTTGGTTAGAACTGACCATTCCTCCTTGCAATGGCTCCTTCAGTTCAAGGAACCGGAGGGCCAAATTGCAAGGTGGTTGGAAAAGTTGCAGCAGTACAATTTTGATGTGGCCCATAGGGCCGGGAAGGCCCATGGTAATGCGGACGCACTCTCTCGGCGTCCTTGTCTGGGGGAAAACTGTAAATTTTGTGCGAGACACGAGGAGAGGGAGCAATTGGGCGATTCCGCCCCGATTCTCGTCGTCCGGGCAACCCGGGTGAGAGGGCCAATTTTGCCACTAACCGCGGACGAGGAATTTGGAGAGTTGGCTTGGAGCACGGCCCAGCAGGAGGATCCTGTTCTGGGGCCGGTGTTCCAATGGGTCAAATTGGGGCAAAGACCAAAGGGGGAAGAGGTCACCCCCCTCGGGGCACAAACAAAGGCGTATTGGGCTCAGTGGCAGACCCTGGAATTGAAAGGCAGCATCTTGTATCGCAAGTGGGTGGAGGTTCCCTCTGATAGAACTTCCTGGCTGGTGATAGTCCCTGACAAATTCAAGAACGTCATATTGCAACAGGTGCATGGTACCTGCTCCGGCGGCCATTTGGGCAGGACAAAGACAATATCTCGGGTCCGCCGGAGGTTCTATTGGGTGAATATGGGGCGCGACATACAGGACTGGTGTCGGAGATGCGACGCCTGTTCTGCCAAAAAGGGACCAGCACGGAGGATGAGGGCCCCCCTTCAATTACATCAGGTGGGGGCCCCCCTTGAGCGGGTGGCTATGGATATTCTAGGACCGCTGCCCCGCACCCGCCAAGGTAATAAGTATATCCTCGTTGTAATGGACTATTTCACCAAGTGGCCGGAGGCCTATGCCCTCCCCAACCAAGAAGCAGGGGTGGTAGCACAGGCCTTCGTAGAAGGATTTGTATGTCGGCACGGGATTCCACAGGAGCTGCACACCGATCAGGGTCGAAATTTTGAGAGCCAATTACTAAAAGATGTGTGCAGACTCCTGTCAATTCGGAAAACAAGAACCACGCCCTTGCGGCCACAATCTGACGGGATGGTGGAACGGTTCAACAGAACATTGATACAACAACTGGCATTGTTCACCACCACCCGTCAGGATGACTGGGACGAACATCTCCCGTACCTGTTGATGGCCTACCGAACTAGCCAGCACGGGGCCACCGCATGCAGTCCAGCGTTGCTTATGTATGGGCGGGAGTTACGGGCTCCCGCCGACTTGCTATGCGGTCCCGTGCCAGACACCACGGATACACCGCCGAGGGAGGGTTACGCACGTCACCTGGAGGAAGGCATGGAGCGGGTCCATGCCTTCGCCCGCCGCCAGCTCCATCTGGCGGGGGCCAAGATGAAGCGTAGGTACGACGACCGGAGCCAGGGGAGTCAATACGCTCCGGGGATGAAGATTTGGTTCTTTAATCCCCGGAGGCGGAAGGGCAGGTGCCCGAAACTCACCTCCCCCTGGCAAGGCCCGGGAGTCGTCCTGTCGCAAATCTGTGCCGTGGTCATTAAAATCAAAATGGGGCCACGGGCCCCCCCTCGGATCGTCCATGCCGACCGGATAAGACCTTATGCCGGCGAGCAGGCGCCCTCATGGATCGCCTCGGCTCTAGATGCCGAGGCAGGACCCAGTACCTCTTGCGACGGGGGCTCGTAGCGTCAGAGGACTGGGGGGGATGATAGTGGGAACGCCCCCATGTGGTGGGATGGCAACTCTGTCATCCCTCACAGAGTGGGGCAAATGCGCTATAGCCTTTGGGGTGTATGGCAGTGAAAACTAGCCCGGGTGGGTTAGGTTATATTGTTAGGGATCTAGCGAAGATGACATTAGGTAACGTTAAGTTTAGTTAGTGACTGATACCTGTAGTGGGGACGCAGGTAGATTAGCGTGGATGATAATGACGTGGGAGCGCAATAGTTTAAAGGGACGACTGGGAAGCGCAAGTTTCAGAGGGGAGTAGTTAGCTGAGATGATGCCGTGTGTTTGAGGATTGAACAGGTGTGATTGAACAGGTGTGATTGCACAGGGGTGCAACTGAACAGGTGTGTGGAGCAGTGTATGAGGGAGTAGTGGTGATTGCGGTTGTGTTGACCAAATGGTCCAGGAAGAAAGGAGGGTGCAGGTGGCACCAGGTATGATTGCACAGGTGTGCAACGACAGGTGAATGGAGGACAGGTGTATGGAATAAATGGTATGGAGTATTGGAATGGATGGTCGTGGAGTGAGTATGGTGGAAATTGTGGAGTGGAGTGGATGGTGCGAAGGTGTGAATGGGGGAAGAGTGGACCCCCATCACGGATACCCGGGGCGGGTAGTGTAAGTGTTAGGTAGAGGGTACAGGTAAATTGTGGTTGGATATTGGCATCTGTGGTGTGGGTGAAAGAATGGTCTTTGGATGGGTGCATTAGTGTTGTGGAAATGGCTGGGCGTGTAGCCTGTTAGTGTGTGTAGTTGGTTTGGGCACTCCACCACTGTGAGGATGTCGGCCAGGTGAGGCCGCAGGTGGGCTCTGGGAGCCGGTAGTAGTTGTTGTGGATGGGGCCCGAGGATCCGGAGGACGGACCCGGGTAGCCCAGTGCCAGAGGGCACCAAGGGGTGACAGAGCCAGGAGAGGGCCTTCCCCAGTTAGTTAGGTTAGGGTGAGGAGCTAGGTAAGCTCGGGTGGCAACTGCAGTGGTGGAGGTGTGCAGGTGGGTTGACCTGCTGGGAGAGCTACACGCCGCAGCCCAGAAATTGTGCGAAGGCACCGGGAGATGAATCGGGGGAGTGAGACCCCAAATTGAGAAGCACCACAGTTTGGTCAATGGGAATTGGTTTTTAGAACCCATAGTGTAAGTTGGCCAATGGATTGGCAGGGAGAGACCCCGGGTAGTGTAAAGTGTGTTAATGTCATTTAGAAAGTAGTTAGGATGAAGTCTCCTCGCACCATCTGCATCCACTCACCTGAGGTGACAGGTACTCCACACCATGCCATGTTTTGATTATTTTTTACTGTGCAAATGTTTTGGATTGTGAGACGCATCATGACGTGGGTGTGACATTGTGCGTAATTCCATCTCTGCCTCCTTATGAGGATTGACGATGAATTTGGTGATGGCAAATTTTGAAGTAGAGGGATTGTGGAGACGAATTTGGTATAGGGGAAATATGGGGAAGACGTGACAGTAGGGACGAATTTGTAAATGGGTAGATTTTGTAAATATGGGGTAAGGGCAAGGGTAGTGTAGGTGACAGGGGGGTGACGTACGGTAGGGACGAGCTTTCTCACTTCGCCCTCCGTACGCATTTCGCCTTGCATTGCCTTATTGACGTGTACCCTTGTGACCTTACCCCTCGCTCAGTTGTCTTTCTTTTGTCTCCCACATGACCTGTGCGCCATTGGGTGCCGAGGGGAGCATGCGTGAGGTGGCCATTGTGCGCCCGAGATTCCCAGAACCAGCATGCATTGCGTTGATGTACCACTTTATGGACCGCTGTTCTGCGGCCAAGTACCACTTGATGGACCCCAGGTTCTGGGGCAGGGCACCTCTGTTGGAGACCGGCCATAGTGGCCAGGGAATCTTGCTTGCGGACCTCGGTAAGGTGGCACCTATGCCAAACAGGTGGACCACCCTTAGTTGGCCCCTGAGGCCCTAAATAAAAAAAACGAACACAAGTTGTGCTTTTTTATATTTCCAAGTAGGCCGCATGAAGCCAGAAGACGTCGGGAAGAACATCGGCCCAGCAGAGAAAGAGAAGACCACCACCAGTTGTTTTGTTGTGTTTATTATGAACCATGGTGACTGCGCACCGAGTGGTGCTTTGTGGTGCTTGTGGTGCTTTTGGGTGCTTTGGTGGTATTGGTACTGGTGCATCGATGCAATGCGTGCTGTCTCCTCCCTCCCAACAGGAATTTCTGTTTTTTCTTGTTCCCTAAAAAAAACAAAAAAAAAACACAGGTCCTGGGTTGCGTTGTAAATAAGAAATAACGTCATTGTAAATAATGCTCCCCACCGTAAATGTATAGTTTGAGAATAATTCCGTAATTCGGTTAGCTGTGGGCTTGAGTCTGTTAGACAGGGTGCAATGCAATAGGGGGACATACTTATTTGTGTTTTAAGATTGTCACACTCAGGGTCAGGTTAATTGTAGAGGGAATTACACCTACGTGTCACACTAAGTTAAAGTTTAGTAGGCCCGAGCACGGGCCTGAAGAAAGGAGGGTGCAGTGTAACGGTTTTGAGAAGTGTAACGGTTTTTTGAGAAGTGTA
Source organism: Myxine glutinosa (assembly GCF_964187855.1). Taxonomy (NCBI): domain Eukaryota; kingdom Metazoa; phylum Chordata; class Myxini; order Myxiniformes; family Myxinidae; genus Myxine; species Myxine glutinosa. Next base: position 100,375,152 of record NC_136263.1, on the reverse strand, counting down.
ACGGTTTTTGAGAAGTGTAACAATTTTGGAGGAAGTGTAACGAATGTGAAAACGTTACAATGTGAACGTTACAAAAGTATGGTAACACCCTGGTAATGTAAATAATGGTCGCAGCCGTCCTCCTAGTTAATTCCATGAAACTTACACGCAGGCCACGATATATCTTTTTAAATAGTGTATTTCCTTCTTCTATGTAGGCTAAATATGTGTTTCCCACTAGATTGACTTTGCATTGTATCAAACAAAATAAGCGTAGGCCCTTCCAATTTCCCCAAATCATCTCCGCTCTCCAAAGTTCCTTTCAAAAGGGTGCGAGTTGTGTTCAATCCCGCAAGCCGCCATTGCCCATGTGCTAATCTCGGAGAAGAAAGGCGTGTCTCCACCTCGTCATAGAGGGGAGGAGTGAGCCAGAGGGTCGCATGTCCAATCAGCACCGCGGTGAGCGACCCGGTAGGCGTGCCCTTGCAGCCGGCGGCTTGATTCCGCCCCGAGTTATAAAAGCGACTGTAAGGGACTGCTTTACCAGATGACCTGGGAGATGAGCGAAGAGGCGACACCAAGAGGAGCGGTGAGATGCGAAACGCTCCAAGCCAAAGAGGAGAGGTACTCGGAAAGGGAACCAGCCTTGGAGAGACGCGCTGAAAAGAGGGAGACGGCTCCACCAGAAGGAGAGGAGCAGGTGTGCCGAGCCAGCGCGTGACGTCTACAGCAGCGGATACGTGACGGAGGGTTTTCCCGCCAAAACCGCGAGGAATTGAGAGCTGCTGCCTCCGACCTTGCCTCCCTCTCCAGCAATCCACCTCAAGCCCTACCTGCCTGCAATATCCCCTGTGTAAGTGTGAACGTCGTCTGTCCTACTCGTTGTCTTGGGGTTAAGTAAAATGAATAGTATAAGCTAACGATGCACTGTGTGACTGCTTTTTCCATCCATTGCTTGTAAATAATTTTGGTCGTTCTTTCTTTTTGCTTGTGTGTGTATAATAAATCTGTTCTTCCTCCGTACTCTGTCTTCTTCTCTTTTCCTTCTCTTTCGGTCACTTTAGAGGTTTCCCGATTGAATATCTGCGGTGCGATCTGGTCAACGTCGGGTGGAATCGGGTTCTAATCGGGGAGTAACTGTTCGGACGCGGTAATACCAACCGCTCGGTAATATAACATCTTTAACCGCATCTGTAACAATATATATATATATATATATATATATATATATATATATATATATATATATATACATATCAAAACCCAATCAGGACTCTCACCCGTAATTGGAGAGAATAACCATTCAGCTGTTGCCTGATCAGTTACCCCAGGTGGTTGCGATTTTCAAATAAGTCAACTCCTATGCTCTTCCAGTCAAAGAAAGCTGCATAAAGCAACCAAGAAATGTTTCACAAGGTAATTAAACAGAAAAACAAATATGACATTGGAGTCATCAGAAGGAAACCGAATCAGCAAAGAGCAAAGATGGAGTCATCAGAAGGAACCCGAATAAGCAAAGAGCAAAGATGGAGTCATCGGGAGGAACCTGGATAGGAATCGGGTTTCAGCAGCTACTTCACAACCTTCAAACCCATCCAGGCGCAGCCAAGTGAACCTTCCAGAAAAAGCTCTGTAAGAATTAACTTCTCCTTGGACAGATAGATGAAGAAAGAAAGAAAGAAAGAAAGAGAAAGAGAGAAAGAGAAAGAGAAAGAGAAAGAGAAAGAGAAAGAGAGAAAGAGAAAGAGAAAGAAAGAGAGAGAAAGAGAGAGAAAGAGAAAGAGAAAGAGAAAGAGAGAGAAAGAGAAAGAAAGAGAGAGAAAGAGAAAGAGAAAGAGAAAGAGAGAGAAAGAGAAAGAGAAAGAGAGAGAGAGAAAGAGAAAGAGAGAGAGAGAAAGAGAAAGAGAAAGAGAAAGAGAAAGAGACTTTGAGACTTTGACGTCCTTTTATTATAAAAGTATAAACCAAAGTATTCCAACTCCACTTTACATACAAATCACAACCTCATTTCCAATGCATTTGCACAAAACACCCCCCATGCCCCATAACTCTTTAAACACAAGAAGGTTCCCCATGTTTACATGATAAGCATGTTCGAGCTTTATACGTGCTGACACCATCCCGATGAAACAAAAAAGTGCATTTTCATTTTTTCCACTACCTAATCTGGCTTTTCTGGTTTTATAAATTGCAAGCTTAGCAATTCCAAGCAAAAAATTCAAAAGAAAAATCACAGAGTTTTTCCTAGTATTACATGCAAGTCCGTAAACAAAGATTGTAACAGAAAAAACTATTTTGAATTTACAAAAGATTCGGCTCAGATACAGAAACAGAGATAACAATCTCTTGCACTCAATAAACGCATGATACAAATGTTCAACATTACCACAAAAGGGACATAAATTAGACACAGCAGGGTTAAACTTCTGAACTAACACCTGTGTGGCCAGGGCGTGATGGACCAGTCTCCAATTTAGGTCTCCTGTACGTCCAACAGGAGGACTCCTGTACATTTCATCCCAATTTGGAGTGAGAAATGCTCCTGCAGGTAAAGACTCTTTCCACTTGTTCCTTAAGGGTGCTGCACAGCCTGGTAAGCACACCTCTAGACAAATTCTATACATTGCCCTTTTTCCCATGATGTGGAACACCCCGGATTCTTTGCTGTGAGAGGAAAACACACCATGTTGTTCCTGGGCAGTGACTGAGAGTTCAGGGAAGGTTAAACGAAAATCTACTTCTTCATTTACCCCATTCCACCCAATGTTTAAATCTAAAAAAGCCTGGGATACAATCTTTATGACCCTGCTCACTATTCTAATTGACCGCAAGCCAATTTTTCCAGAAACAGTGCTGGCAGACAACCATCGCTTTAAGGATAGCTCCATAAGATCTCGCACTTTATTAATCCCATTGTTCGTAAAATGTTCCATAAAAGCTCGGCTGGTAGATACTTCAGCGAATAGTGAGTTTTGGAACAATGGCTCATGCACAAACCTCCTGGGATCATAAGAGATCTCCAACCGCTGCACTCCTAGAGCTTGCCAGGGGTTCAGGAGAGACCGATGAAATGCAGGGAGCCGAGCTCTGTCGACCTGCTTCAAGTCCATAAGGAAAGGTTCCCGGTCATAGTCCATGCCACCTACTTGCCTGAGCAAGGTATTCGTGAGAGAACGCCAGGGCACAACTTCGCTGTATAGTAGACGTTTTATTGTCATTAGCCGAAAAGCCATTATTCGACTAGGGATGTGCACCAGGTTTTGACCACCTGAATTACGTGGTCTGCACAACACATCTGGCTTAAGCCAGTGGTGGCCTCCCCAGAAGAAGTCAACTAGACCCCTCTGAATGTTGGTGATCAGAGCTTGAGGAGGCTGGAGTGCTATGATCTTATGCCATACGATTGGAAGCACCAGGTTGTTTATTATCGTTACCCGTGCCTTAAGTGACAAGATATGGAGCATCCCTTTCCACTTTGATAGTTTCTGCTTAATGTTATCTAAGAAACCATCCCAGTTTTTCTTCATATAGCTTGTAGTTCCCAAATGGATGCCTAAGTATTTAAACCCATCCGTTTTCCATAACATTCCTCCTGGAAGAGTTGGGGGAACCATATGTGAAGCCTGTGACCCCGATAGGGTATCTGGGTACAGAGAAAGAGCTACACTTTTGTTCCAATTTACTCTTGCTGATGAAGCAAGTTCAAATTTGGCAAAACACCGGGATAGCTCAAAAACATCTTCCTGGTTTTTAACCACAACACACAGGTCGTCTGCATATGCTGACGTAACAATTTTGGAATTGTTTGACAAGGACAAACCAGATAAAGTGGTACGAAGGAGAGCCAGTAAGGGTTCGATGGACAGTGTGTACAACATGCCTGACAGTGGACAGCACTGACGGATGCCACGCTGAAAGGGGAAAGGATGACACAGACTGTTATTTACTTTTAGCAGGCATGATACATTGTTGTATAAAAGTTTTATGCAAGAAATGAATTTTTCTCCAAATCCTGCTTTAGTAAGAACTGCAAACAGAAATGAGTGATCCACACTGTCAAAAGATTTCTCCTGATCAAGGAGTAATAACCCAAAAGCGTGCGACGCAGTTTGACCGATAGTAATCAAGTCTCGAACCAAGAAAATACTGTCATACATGGATCGTTCAGGTATGCAATACGTTTGGTCATTCCCAACTAAGAACGAGATGACCTTTTTAAGACGCATTGCAAGCATTTTTGACACAATCTTATAGTCAGTATTTAACAATGACACAGGCCGCCAGTTTGTAATCTGCTGCAAATCCCCTTTCTTGGGAAGAAGACATAATACAGCTCTTCTGCAGCTCAAGGGCAATTCCCCCTGATTTAGACTCTCATGAAAAATCTCAATTAAAGCAGGACCCAGAACATTCCAAAAAACTTTGTAAAATTCAGCAGGAAGTCCGTCAATTCCGGGGGCCTTGCCGTCTTCGAGTTGTTTCACTGCTGTTGTGAGCTCCTCCAGAGAAATGTCACATTCCAGTTGGAGTTGCTGCTCTTCAGAAAGAGATGGGAGAAGTTCAATCATCTCATTTGCCATCGTTTTATCCACCGTTCTTGGAGTAAACAAGTTTGAGTAAAACTCTTGCAGTGAATGTTTAATGTCACTTTGGCAAGTCAGAACACCGTCGGAAGTGCGTAGACTCTGAATCTGCCGAGAAGTGTTGGCAGCCTTCTGCATTTTGAAGAAATCTTTGTTTGGAGTCTCGAGGTGTATTATGCTCATCCGCAGCTGAATCATTGCTCCCGCCGCACGCTCTTTGACCAGTTCGGCCAGCAGGGTCTTTTTTTCTATCAGCTGCTGATATTGGTCACTTCCCCAAGATGTTCCAGCTTCTTGTTCATATTTAAGTACATCTGCTTTTAGAGCACTTATAAACCCAGACGTATTACTGGTGGCATACGAGCAATATTGTTGGCAGAAAATCCGAATTTGTGACTTGGCACAGTCCCACCACTGTCGCATATTGACATAGGAACACTTTTTCTTTTCTAATCCTTCCCATACCAGTCTGAAGGCATTTTTAAAATGTTCATCTTGTAACAATTTCACATTGAAATTCCAGTGTACACTCTTACAGCAATGACAGGGTAACATACAATCCATTGCAATCATATGGTGATCAGAAAAGCCAGATGGAGTTATCCATGTTCTCTTAACCAGATTCACCATTCCTTGGTTTACGTACAATCTGTCCAGTCGACCCATGGTTAACTGGTTTTTTGCACAGCACACCCATGTATATTGACGGGTGTTTGGATTTTGTAATCGCCATACATCTCTAAGTTTGTATTTTTTCACAAGTTGTGCCAAGGACTTTGTACTGGGTGGATGTGGCTCAGGAGTGTTTCTGTCCAGTCGAGGGTTGAGTGTGCAATTATAGTCTCCCCCCATACAAATTAAACAAGTCAAATCAACAGTGCTTAAACAATCCGCTAATTTTGGAAGAAATAGAGCCCTTTCAGCGCTGTCACTAGGGCAATACACATTAATAATGCTAACCTTTTGATTGCTGCTAATAACATCCACCACCATCAAGAAACCCTTACAAATCTCTCTATAGTGAATCTCGGATGGTTGAAGGCGAGGATGCAAGATTATTGCCACCCCCGCTTTAGCTTCTTCAACCGCACTGGAGAAAACATGGCACCCTAAAAACATTCTGCGCCACTCGTCTTCACAAGATTCGTTAATGTGTGTCTCTTGTATCATGAAAATATCAATCTTTTCTTTCTCAAATAGTTGTAACACCTCCAGACGCCGCATACAGCTGCGGCCTCCGTTTATGTTGAGAGACGTTACCTTCATTTATTCTTTATTAATTTTCCTCCTCTTGGAGTTATTTTCCTGCCTTAGTGGCACACTTCCTCAACCGCCGAAATTGAGGTTCTGATATCCCAACTTGTTGGGGTTCACGAATCATGTTTCTAGTAGTTTTTAGAAAAGCATGTAGGTTTGGGAAATAATCCTGAATTCTGACATTCCTTTTCCTGAAGGATTCATCGAGGAACTTTTTAACTTCATCTTCTGTAACTACAGTGTCCCCATCCTCATCCTCTTGGGCACAAAACCCACTACCTGACGAGGTAGAGTAGGGTTCATCAAAATCAAACGGATCATCTTTGTCATTCTCTTCCTGATGCAAACTTATTTCTGAGGCACAAATCTCCCTAGGATCAGAAACATGGATATCGTTTTCATTCATGTTTAGCTGCTCATCGTCATATGCAGCTTCCTTCTTATCATCCCTTTTATTTTGTTCGAAACGTGTAGGCTTACAGGTTTCCTCTGAAGGGCTGTCTGACTTATCTGTTTTATCATTACGCCCGGCCATCCCTGCGCCCACCTCTGTGACCATTACATTAATGTCATGTAAGACATCAGGGTTATCAATATCACCACTTGTGTCCTCCTGAGATGCGCGAGGATTCTCGATGTCTATATCACACTCAGAACCCTCAAACAGTTCGGCAAGTGGTGCAAACGAATTGCTCAGATTTAAACCCGGTTCAGTTTGCAATCCCACACAGGTATTCTCTACACAAGCTCCATCTTGCAAGCTCGGCGATACGTTTGACACAACAAGTACCTTACTTTGCACTGTGCTTGCATCCTTCACGACGGGACATGAACGTTTATGTCCTTTTTTACGAACCACTGTGACGAACCCTTCCATATTGTCATCCGTACAGTCCTGTACAGTAGGAGAGGGATCAACCACTTTTGTCACACCAGCAGGTAGGGAGGAGTGGTCTACTGTTTCCTGTTCACCCATTGGTTGTGGGGAGGGGTCTACCATTCCACGTATCTCAGTAGGTGAGGGGGAGGAGTCAACTGTTTCCTGATCACCATTAGGTCGTGGGGAGGAGTCTACCATATCATCCGCCCCATTAGGTGGGGAGGGAGGAGAATCTGCAATCACCTGGTCTCGATTTTCTAATGGTCTCACCAAACCGGGACAGGAACTCTTTACGTGTCCGTAAGCTCCACACCCATAGCACGTCATGACGTCCGTGGAGGCATACATTCTATAAGTATGGCCATTAATCTTTGCATGCAAAACTACATTTGGCTTTTGCACATTTTCGGGCAATATCATGTAAACGACCCTTTTAAAAGTCATCACGTGTCGAAATTCACCCCTTGCCGAGTGTATCGGCACCATTGTCACTTTTGATACGATCGTACCGAACTTGCTCATTTGAGCACACAAGTCCTCACCTTTAACAAAGGGAGGGACATTAGACACATTGACCTTCACCGCAGGTGTATCTAATGGGGAAACCACGAGAAACAGGTCGGGTTCTATGAGAAGGCCTTGCTCCACAACGGAGTTCACCATGTGCACCTCCGATACAAACACAACAACCTTCTTGTTCATTCGAGAGGCTGCACGGATATTATGTGAGCCGACGCATTTTCCAATTGCTAGAAGCACTTGCTCCATCTTTACCTCACTCGGAGGGTCGCACACCAGCCCATGCTTGCGAGTGAGCGACTCGAACATGCTATTCCTCAAACAATCGTTTGCCATAGCGAACGTAAATTAAATAAATAAAAGGTGAGAAATCAACAAAATGATACCAACCACAAGCAACACCGGCAAGTGGAGGTAAAACCAAAACTAATGGACTAGGTCCAAGAACCGTTTAGAGCAGCGAAACACCGCTGCCTGGACTAGGAAAACATGGCAAAGTGGAGGCCAGGCCTCAAACCCGGAGGTTCGAAAAGAGGCAACCGAACACCACCTACCGTGTGCGCCCTCTCCCTCTCTCTTGTCTCAACAATGAAAGGACCCACAGGGGAAACTTTACAAGCATAAACAAGGACACAAGGGAGGGAAAAGGGGGATGGGAAAACCAACCAACACGACAGAGAACTCACAGCTCAACATGCACAGCCACCATATGCCACACCCACGCATGACTCACCAACGACGAGAGAGAGAGAGAGAGAGAGAGAGAGAGAGAGAGAGAGAGAGAGAGAGAGAGAGAGAGAGAGAGAGAGAGAGAGAGAGATAGAGATAGAACCAGAGAGAGAACGAGAGAGAGAACGAGAACGAGAACGAGAACGAGAACGAGAACGAGAACGAGAACAAGCAAGAATTATAATGAACAAGGCCTTTTACATGCTGTGTGTGTTCACCGTGACACTTCCGGCGAGCACTTTTAATCTGCCGCCACCAACGTGAAACCTGTAATTCAAATCGGCGTGAAATTTATTATTATGGATATCAACTTGTAATTCTAAAAAGGAAACTAAAGTGGAAGTTTGGTTTTCCTTTTTTAATTCAAGTTCTTTTGGATATATAACACTGGCCGAATGCACCCGGCGTTGCCCGGGTTCTTTTTGAATGAATTTACGACTATAATTCAGCTTTTACTCGTGGCCGTAGAAGATTGACTACTATAATTCAGCTCAGATTTTAATTGCGAAATTGGCCCAGCCCAGCCGAGGCGGCCTCGACCGGCCTCGCCACCTAGCCTATAACCTTCCCGGGGCCCGTCCCAACATTTTTAGTTCAAATGAATTTACTACTATAATTCAGTTTTTACTCGCGGCCGTAGAAGATTGACTACTATAATTCAGCTCAGCTTTTAATGGTGAAATGGACCCAGCCCAGCCGAGATGGGCCTCGACCGGCCTCGGCACCTAGCCTATAACCTTCCCGGGGCCTGTCCTGACATTTTTAATTCGAATGAATTTACTACTATAATTCAGCTTTTACTCGTGGCCGTAGAAGATTGACTACTATAATTCAGCTCAGCTTTTAATGGTGAAATGGACCCAGCCCAGCCGAGATGGGCCTCGACCGGCCTCGGCACCTAGCCTATAACCTTCCCGGGGCCTGTCCTGACATTTTTAATTCGAATGAATTTACTACTATAATTCAGTTTTTACTCGCGGCCGTAGAAGATTGACTACTATAATTCAGCTCAGCTTTTAATGGTGAAATGGACCCAGCCCAGCCGAGATGGGCCTCGACCGGCCTCGGCACCTAGCCTATAACCTTCCCGGGGCCTGTCCTGACATTTTTAATTCGAATGAATTTACTACTATAATTCAGCTTTTACTCGTGGCCGTAGAAGATTGACTACTATAATTCAGCTCAGCTTTTAATTGCGAAATTGGCCCAGCCTGGCTGAAGCGGCCTTGACCAGCCGCACCACCTAGCCAATAACCTTCCCGGGGCCCGTTCCGACATTTTTTGTTTTAGAGGTTTCCTCCTATCTTTCACTGTTCAGGAGATTAGTGCGTGCAGACAAACAAACAAACAAACAAACAAAAACTTTCTTTTATATATATAGAAGAAGATAAGGGGAAATGTGAAAAAGTATAAAGAAATGTGAAAGCAACAAAAATCCCTAACTCCTAGCCCTAGCGCATTCCCTTAACTCCTTGCCCTAACTCCTAGCCCTAACTCCTAGCCCTAACTTCTAGCCTTAACCCCTATCCCTAGCTCCTAGCTTTTCTGTTTCAAACCTCTACAGGTGCAGCCATTTTCAAGTACCCATGGCGTAATTGATTAGACGAGAGCTGATTGTTCTTGCAATTCAATATCGTGCAAGAGACATGATAGGGTCTTGTTAGTTATATGTTAACTGCTCTAGGCATTGTACGTGGTACATGCTTGGAAGCCTCAATGGTTTGCGTTTCTGTCTCCACTGTCGCTGATGATTCGCTAACAAGTGATCATGGTCCGGTGGCTGAGAGAGGGGAGGAGGCGTATAGCATTAGAATTATCATGTTTGTGTTACTTGTGAATGTCTGCAGCTGTCGAAACAGAAAAGGGCTTACCTTATGTTGCTTTTCTTGGCTGTAAGAATACTTTGGCTGGAAGAATAGAGGAGTATATATATATACAGTATATATATATATATATATATATATATATATATATATATATATATATATATATATATATATATATATATATATATATATATTTATTATTATTATTTATTTAACGGGTTCTGTCGATCCTAGTCATAAGGGGGCTTCTTGGACACATTTGCCAACCATGACACTGATGCCAAAGAGCTGCAGATAACTCCGTGGCAAGACGGGTTGCTGAGCAATCACAAACGTTTGTCTGAGACGATTAACGTAGGTAGGGTCCTCACGTCCAAATCCCACATTACCTTCCTGGAAAATTAAGCCCCCCAGACAAGGCCTGCCCTCAACAATCCACTCCTGTCAATAAGAAAGGCAGAGCAATAACGCCAGTGGGACGTTAGCTAATACTAACCATTACAAAACTGTGGGGCAGAATTCCCATCCACGATTTACACAATCTGTCTATCCAATGGAGAAAAATACATTTTGGCAGGGTGGAAACAGTTTATAAAAGATTTGACAAAAGCAGGTATTCACAGAGCAAAAAAGTGTCACAGAGAGAAATTTCACCACTAACACTTGAGCCCCTCAGTCAGTCATCTTATCACAAATCTACACACACAGGCACCTCAAGGATTCCGGGAGAAGGAGAGAAGAAAGATTGAAAGACAGAGAATTGAAGTAGGTGGGGTATGGTGTCCTCACCGTACGTGAGCCGGAAGGCTCAAGGGGTAATGAACAGGGTGTGTGGTGCGGGTGAGTGCAAAGTGCAGGTGAGAGGTGCGGCGTATGCGGGTGCTTGTAATGCAAGTTCAGAAAATAACGGTTGTGAACTCGGGTTGATGTGAACTTGGCAAACACATATCGAGTCAATGAGGTGTGTGTGCTGGTAGGTGCTAGGGAGCAGGGTGTCTGTGTAAGACGTATAGGGAGAGAAGTCAATTCTGAGAATCGCTGTTGACCCATTTTATGTTCGAGAGTTTGTGGTTGGTTTTACAAGGCACATAGGAAGTACTCTCCGTGGGGAGGTGATGACCATACCTGGGAGCCCACGTCTCCGCACTTTGTTCACCTGCTGCTCTACGCCTGTCCTGTTGCGTTCTCAGCACTCACTCCGTTGCATTCCCCAGGCGCGATGCTTGGCATGGTTCACCTCAAAACTATTTTGTAAGCTTTTTTTTTTACAAATATATATATTTACAAATATCTTACACAAAAGTATCTCCCTTTCCCAAAACTATTTTATATTAGGATCAGGGATCAAGCTTTGAGATCTCGTATAAACATTCTGAGCATCTTAGTTATAATATAATTTTGAATATTATATTTGAAAGGATGTTTTTTATTTATGTTGGAGGCGCCAGGCACGGTCGATATAGCCATCATCGAGGCCAGGCCTTAAATAAAAGAGAAGAAAACTGTATGATGAAAAGTGTATAGTGTTTGTTAGCGAGAAAGAGAGATTGAAGCTAGCCCGGTAGCTGTAGGTTGAGTGCCACAGTCGGTAAGACCAGCAATCCTGACACGGAGAGTGTAAGATGGTTCTGGGCACCACTTTAACGCTCCTAAGTCAGGACGGTAGTACTACCCTGGGCAGTTGCTGTCTACAATCTACTACCTAAAATTATTAATTTGATGATTAAATTTTAAATGGCTCTAGATTTTGCTTTTCAAATAATGGGAGCCAAAATACCGGGAGACTATTGATTAAGAGTAAAAATGAAATGAAAGTTCACCAATTCAAAGTTAAAAAAAAAAAAGGGTAAAAAGTTCACCTTCAATAAAATGATGTGGACAAATTGATGAATTTTCTTTTTGAGACAACTTACACCACCCGAATGTTTTTTTAATTTAACCAAGTGAGTTTTCTACTCTATTACATGCACAATTTAAAACTCAATCAAAAAACATTTATTTTAAGGGATTGAAGTAGTCCAAAGTATGATAAAAGTATATTTTATTACATCCACCACCAAAGGTGTCAACACCGAGGGCCTTTCACTCACTCACCGTAGGCAGGTTGGTGGTCTTTCTGTCTTCTACCGACTCCTCTCCGGCCTTGCTCCCCCAGCTCTCTCTATGCTCTGTCCCCCCAATATTCCTTCAGGTCGCACAAGATCTGCCTGCAACCCTCTTATGGTTAAACTGCCAAAGTCTAGGCTCTCTGCTCACCTTCACTCTTTCATTCCCCTTTTCTCCCGCCTCTGGAACAAACTCCCCCACTACCTTCAATCCCACTCCTCCCTCCAGGTCTTTAAAACAGCTGTTCACCACCATCTCTTATTTTCCCCCATCGAAAACCTTGATCTTTTCTACCCCCGGTAATTCACCCCAGAGTCCTTGCAGTGTTCATATGTTTTATTCCTCTCCCACCTCCCCACAAGTCCTCCCGATGTCCCTGCTCTCAAATGTTGTGTTTGTGTCCTTCCCCCTCTTCCCCCTCTCTTTTGTGTCCTTCCCCCTCTCTCCCCATCTTGTCTGCCGCTCCCCTTGTTTTTTGTGTTTTGTGTGTCGGTTTGTCTTTTTGTGTGATTAATGTTAGCTCTTTCACGAGCCTCGATGTTGTATACAAAAAAAAACAAAACAAAAAAAAAAAAATGCTTCCAGCTGGCTCGGGGGTTACTGCGGATTTCAGCAGTAATTTCCGATGCCCTTTCCAGTTCCATTTGGGAGGGTTTCTCAAATTTTCAAACAGCAAGAAAATATTGTTGTAACGCAGGGAATAATACTCTTATTTATCGCTGTGTGTAATTATTTATTGTGTTGAAGGAACTGCGCTCCAACGCGAGTCGAAAGAATTGACGCGACCAAAGACGGAATTCGTCCGAGTTGCTTTATTGAAACAAAACAGCTCAGGTATTCTCACAAGCCCGTTTATCGGGCAGCAATATATATACACATTTATGTCGGGAAGTTTGCCCGGCAAAAGCTATACCGGGCATGCCCGGGTGTCAAGGGCGAGCCTTGGAAAGGCGAGTCTGGACCTGCCCGGGCGTGTTTGGCTGCGGCCTGGCAAGTCGAGGCTGGGCGTGCCCCGGGCGCTCTGGGCGAGCCCTGGAAAGGCGATAGCGGGCATGCACGGACGCTCTGGGCGAGCCCTGAAAAGGCGATAGCGGGCATGCCCGGACGCTCTGGGCGAGCCCTGGAAAGGCGAGAGCGGGCATGCCCGGGAAAGACGAGACCGGGCGTGCCCGGGAGGTTCGGGCGTGCCCGGGAACAGTGAGTCCGGGCATGCCCGGGAGAGGCGCGTCTGGCCGTGTTCTGGCCGGTGCAAGGCGATTGTGTGCATCCAGCGGTAACCGCTACACACGCCCCTCCAGAATCGACCTGCACCGGCAGGGTCAATTTAAGGGGGGTCCGGATGACCCGGCCGAAGCAACCCCTGGAGGGTCGTGGGGAGGGGTCCGACGTGGTGGTGGGTGGTCGAGCGGGGGGAACTGTGGACGGGGGGCGGCCTCGCCGCGGAGGAAGGGCCAACCGTGGTGGTCGGTCGACGTCCATGTGCGCCGGTTTGAGGCGGTCCACAGAAATCCGGTCCGGCCGGCCGCCGAAGTCGACGATGAAAGACTTGTCGCCCCGTCGCAGGACCCGGAAGGGCCCATCGTACGGCGGCCGGAGTGGCCCCCGGTGCGCGTCATGATGCACAAAGACGTACTACGCTGTGCGAAGCGCCGGGGGGACGTAGGACTGGGGGCCACCGTGGCGGGACGTCGGCACGGGGGCAAATCGTCGGGCGGCCTCCTGGAGGTCCGAGCGCTGGCGAGCGGCGGACCAGGGACTGGTAGCGTCGGGCACGAATTCGCCCGGGACGCGGAGCGGCTGGCCATAGACGAGCTCGGCGGCGGACGCCTGGAGGTCTTCCTTGGGGGCCGTGCGAAGGCCCAAAAGGACCCACGGCAGCCGGTCGGCCCAACCGTCGTCCTGAAGGCCGGCCATGAGTGCGGCCTTCATGGAGCGGTGAAACCGCTCGCACAACCCGTTGGCTTGGGGGTGGTAGGCCGTGGTGCGGTGCAGCGTGACCCCCAACGAACGGGCGACCGTGCCCCAAAGCTCAGACGTGAACTGTGGGCCGCGGTCGGACGAGATGTCCGCTGGTGCGCCGAAGCGCGCGACCCAGGTGGCGATGAACGCCTGCGCCACGTCGGCGGTGGTGGTGGAGGCGAGGGGCACGGCCTCCGGCCACCTGGTGGTCCTGTCCACCATGGTGAGCAGGTGGGTGAACCCCCGCGAGGGGGGCAGGGGACCCACCAGGTCCATGTGGACGTTGTCGAAACGCCGTTCAGGCACGGCGAAAGGTGCCAGCGGGGCCTGGGTGTGGCGGTGGACCTTGACCCGCTGGCAGGCCGTGCAGGCGTTGGCCCAGTCGCGGATGTTTCACCGAAGGCCGTGCCAGACGAAACGCGCCGACACCAGCTTCTGAGAAGCTTTCCGGCCCAGGTGAGAAAGGCCGTGGATGGAGGCGAAGATGCGGCGCTGCCAGGAAATGGGCACGATGGGGCGAGGCTGGCCCTGGGAGACGTCGCAGAGCAGGACGGTGCCCGCGAAGGGAATGTCGGCCAGGCCCGTCGGCCCGTGTCCGCCGCACGGAGTGCCTGCACCGAGGCGTCGGTGGTCTGGTCGGCCGCCATGAGCGCGAAGTCCACGCCGAGGTGGACCGCGTTCGCGCTGGCCCGAGAAAGACAGTCGGCCACGGCGTTGTCTTTGCCGGCGACGTGCCGGATGTCCGTGGTGAACTCCAACACTGTGGAGAGGTGGCGCTGCTGGCGGGCTGACCACAGCTCCGTGACCTTAGCCATTGCATAGACCAACGGCTTGTGGTCGACGAAAGCCGTGAACGGGCGGCCCTCCAGGAGGTGTCGGAAATGGCGAACGGCCAGGAATAGCCCGAGCAGCTCGCGGTCGAACGTGCTGTAGTTTAACTCGTTCGGCCGGAGTTGCCGGCTGAAAAAGGCGAGTGGCTGCCAAACCCCGCCCACCCATTGCTCATGGATGGCGCCCACCGCGTAGTTGGAGGCGTCCGTAGTGAGGGCGATGGGCGCGTTGAGCACCGGGTGAGCCAGCAGCGTTGCGTCGGCGAGGGCCCGTTTGGCGCTGGCGAAGGCCGCGTCCATGGCCGCGGACCAAACAATGTCATGCTTGGCCGGCTTGCCCCGGAGGGCCTCGTAAAGGGGCCGCATGAGCTGAGCAGCGCGGGGCACGAATCGGTGATAAAAATTCACCATGCCGAGGAACTCTTGGAGGGCCTTGATGGAACGGGGACGCGGGAACGTGGTGATGGCCTCGACCTTGGTCGGCAGCAGCACGGCCACGGTCTTGGTGATGCGGTGCCCCAAAAAGTCAACGGTCGTCGCGCCGAAGTGGAATTTGA
Organism: Myxine glutinosa; assembly: GCF_964187855.1. Classification (NCBI taxonomy): domain Eukaryota; kingdom Metazoa; phylum Chordata; class Myxini; order Myxiniformes; family Myxinidae; genus Myxine; species Myxine glutinosa. The sequence continues at coordinate 100,359,927 of NC_136263.1, read as the reverse complement.
CCGGGTTGACAATTAAGCCGTGCTCGCTGAGGCGACCGAACAGTGTTCGGAGGTGGAGGAGGTGCTCGGCGCGGGACGTGCTGGCGACGAGGATATCGTCCAGATAGACGAAAAGAAACGGCAGGTCGCGCAGCACGCCGTCCATCAAGCGCTGGAACGCCTGGGCCGCGTTCCTGAGGCCAAACGGCATCCGCAAAAATTCGAACAGGCCGAACGGCGTGATGACGGCCATCTTCGGGATGTCGGCCGCCCGGACAGGTACCTGGTGGTAGCCCCGTATCAGGTCAATTTTCGAAAAGATGACCCGTCCCGCCAAACGGGCGGAAAAGTCCTGAATATGCGGGATCGGGTACCTGTCAGGGGTGGTAGCGTCGTTGAGACGGCGGTAGTCGCCACACGGGCGCCATCCACCCCCCGGCTTTGGCACGATGTGCAGTGGCGAGGCCCACGCGCTATCGGAGCGCCGCACGATGCCGAGGTGCTCCAACGCGTCGAACTCGGCCTTCGCCATGGCGAGCTTGGCCGGGTCGAGGCGGCGGGCCCTGGCGTAGACCGGCGGGCCCGTAGTGGGTATGTGGTGCTCGATCCCGTGCCGCACCGTGACGCGTGAGGGCCGGGAATTCCGCGAGCAGGCGAGCGAACTCGTTCGCTGCCGGGAGGGCGCATGCCAGTTCGGTCGGCGCGGAGCTGCTCATCGTGCACGCCAGGGAGCTGAAGGTCTCGGCGTTGACAAGGCGACGACGTTTGACGTCGACCAGCAGCCCGTGTGCGCAGAGGAAGTCGGCGCCCAGCAAAGCCATGGGGATGCAGGCGGTCACAAAAGTCCATTGAAAACGCTGGCTACCGAAGCAGAGGGTGACGACGCGTGGGCCGAAAGTGCGTATGGCCGAGCCATTAGCAGCGACCAAAGAGGGGCCGCAAACGGCGTCCCGCCTGTCCTGCTCGGAGGCGGGTATGACGCTCAGTTGGGCGCCGGTGTCACACAGGAAACGCCGCCCAGACGCTTTGTCCTGAATAAACAGCAAGTTGCCCGAGTGGCCGGCGCTCATGGCTGGGAATGAACGCCGGCCCGGCCGTTTCCCGACCTGCCGAAAGTGCACGGGGGCCGGCACGTCCGAGCCTTGTGTCCGAACCTGGCGTGGTAATAACACCACGCCCGGTCAGGTGGAGGCCCTGGCCGTCGTGTCGGAAGCGGGCGGTGCGGCGTGGCGGCCGCCAGTTGCACCGGCAGTTCAGCCTCCAACCGCGCAGGGCGCTCGGGCGTCGTGGGCATCGCCTCGGACGGCGGCGGGCTCCAGGTAACCGCGCCGATGTGCTGGCCCACCGAGGAGATCTTATCGGCTTCCCTGGCGAGGGCGCGGGAATCCATGATCAACGTGCCAGCCAGGGCGAGGCGTACCGGGTGAGGCAGCTGGCGAAGGAACAGCTCGCGGAACAGAAAATCCGGAGAGTGCTCACCAAGCAACGAGAGCATATAGTCCATGCGCTCGGACGGGCGCGTGTCGCCGAGCTCGGGCAGAGCGAGCAGGCGCCGTGCGCGTGCTGCCGGTGAGAGGGCGAAAGCGTCGAGGAGGAGTGTCTTCAGCGCGTCGTATTTGTCAGCAGCCGGCGGGTGCTCGAGGAGGCTCAAGGCGCGGGCCGCGATGGCGGAACCGAGTGCCGCCACAACATGGTGGAAGCGGGTGTCGTCCGCAGTGATGCCTCGCAGGGCGAACTGAGAGTCCGCCTGAGCGAACCAAACAGCCGCGTGAGCCTCCCAGAAGGTAGGCAGTTTAAGCGTCACTGCCGTATCCATGTCGGTAGGTCACCGATGAAGGAACTGCGCTCCAACGCGAGTCAAAAGAATTGACGCGACCAAAGACGGAATTCGTCCGAGTTGCTTTATTGAAACAAAACAGCTCAGGTATTCTCACAAGCCCGTTTATCGGGCAGCAATATATATACACATTTATGTCGGGAAGTTTGCCCGGCAAAAGCTATACCGGGCATGCCCGGGTGTCAAGGGCGAGCCTTGGAAAGGCGAGTCTGGACCTGCCCGGGCGTGTTTGGCTGCGGCCTGGCAAGTTGAGGCTGGGCGTGCCCCGGGCGCTCTGGGCGAGCCCTGGAAAGGCGATAGCGGGCATGCCCGGACGCTCTGGGCGAGCCCTGAAAAGGCGATAGCGGGCATGCCCGGACGCTCTGGGCGAGCCCTGGAAAGGCGAGAGCGGGCATGCCCGGGAAAGACGAGACCGGGCGTGCCCGGGAGGTTCGGGCGTGCCCGGGAACAGTGAGTCCGGGCATGCCCGGGAGAGGCGCATCTGGCCGTGTTCTGGCCGGTGCAAGGCGATTGTGTGCATCCAGCGGTAACCGCTACAGTGTTGTCTTTTATCTAGAAAATAAAGAAGAAAATTTGTGTGTGGTATCGCATTTGAGTCCGTATGTTTGTCTGTCTGTTTGTCCGCACAGAATAAATATGATTTTCTCTGCAACTTGTTTAAAACAGCTGTTCACCACCATCTCTTATCTTCCCCCATCCAAAACCTTGATCTTTTCTAGCCCTGTTAATTCACCCCAGATCCACTTTTTTGAAATACCAACTTCTTTTCTTGAAGTCCTAGCAGTGTCCATGTGTTTTTTAACCTCTCCCACCCCCCCCCCCCCATTTCCATGCCTCCTCTCCCCAAGCCCTCTACCTCCCACAGATCTCCTATGTCTCTGCTCTCAAATGTTGTACTTGTGTGCTTCCCTCTCTCTCCCCATCTTGTCTCCCGCTACCTTTATTATATGTTTTTTAAGTGTCCGTTTGTTTTTTTGTGATTAATTTTAGCTCTGACACGAGCCTCGATCTTGTATACAAAAAAAAAAAAAAAAAAAAAAAAAGTGGATGGAGGTTATGTTTTCACCCCTGTCTGTCTGTTTGTTTGTCTGTCCGTTTGTGAACAAGATATCTCAAAACATTGTGGACGGATTCGGACGAAATTCGGCAGAGATGTAGCGTATGTGACACGGACGAAATGATTAGATTTTGGTGAAGATCGGGATTTGGATCAGGCTAGTATAATTTTTTTAAGTGATTCTTCACCATTGGGAGATTGGGCCAAAAGCGATATATAGCAGGATATCTCAAAAAGTTGTGAACGGACTTGGACGAAACTTGGTGGCCCATTTGGGTGTCTGACAAGGACGATTCGATTCGATTTTGGTGAAGATCTGAATATGGATTCGGATATGAAAATTATTTAATTTTTAAGTGATTCTTCACCATTGGGAGATCGGGCCAAAAACGATACATAGAAGGATATCTCAAAAGGTTGTGGGTGGATTTGGACGAAACTTGGTGGACCGGTTGGGTGTCTGACAAGGACAAATTGTTTCGATTTTGGTGAATATCTGAATTTGGATTCGGATATGAGAGTTATTTAATTTTTAAGTGATTCTTCACCATTGGGAGATAGGGCCAAAAACGATACATAGCGGGATATCTCAAATATTTACGGATGGATTTGGACGAAACTTGTTGAACAGATTGTGTGTATGACAAGGAAGAATCGATTCAATTTTGGTGAAGATCCAGATCCGGATCCAGCCAGTTGAATTTTTAAGTGATTCTTCACCATTGAGTGATATGGCCAACCAGGTGGAGGTATGCTCTCTACTGAGTGCCGTTCTAGTTTTTCATGTGACCTTTCTGCTTTCCTATTCTAAAATAATTTTGTTAACGTCAAAATCACGCTTCATTCAAAAACTTAGTCTTTATCTAAAGCATCTGTTGCTATGTTGTCAGAGCTGTTGGGGTTACAGCAATGTTTATCGGCCTCGCAACAACACACTTCTGAACAAGCTAGTCCACCTCTATGATAAGGGCAAAGCTCATCCTCTTGACATTGTGCAGAACCAACAGAGGCAATCTTTCAGTTTGTTCAAGGCTGTTCAAAGAAAACAGAGACAACTAGAAGAGCACTCCGTAGAGAGCATACCTCTGCCAGGCAGAACAGTTTTCGTTTTGTATCCCACAGATAGGCCGTATCTGGATACAAAATCCAATCAGATTGTTCTTGTCACTTACTCAACTCATCCACCAAGTTTTGTCATAATTCGTCCACAACTTTTTGAAATATCATGCTATATATTGGTTTTATCCCTATCACTCAGGTCAGGTCAGTTATTGGAGCATGCGCCGGAGCAGCGCGTCGCCCCATCCACTTTCCGATGGTACTCCAGGGGCCTCCGTCTGGCCATCCCCCAGGCTGATGCCTGACCCATCCCTATCTCCTTGCGATGCCGATCAACCTGCTGCAACCACGAGGCACACGGTCGGCCCATTGGCCTCCTCCACTTATGAGGATCACTTGCTGAGAGTATCTGGTGAGCTGGATCAGCGTCCCGAAAACGAGCCACATGTCCATACAGCCGCAGCTGACGCTCACAGACCATACAGGAAACAAATGTCATCTGAGTCTCTCTCAGCAACCACTCGTTGGACACAAAGTCCGACCAGCGATAGCCAAGGATTCTCTGAAGAGACTTGGTTCCGAAGGAGTTAAGTCTCATTCTCTGGCCCCTGGTAAGGGTCCAAGTCTCGCATTCGTAGAGCAAGACTGGAAGCACCAAGGACTTGAAGATTCTGACTTTTGTCCTCCTGCATAGATACCGACAGCGCCACACCCCATGATCCAGTGAATCCATGACTTCCCAGGCCTGACCCAGACGTCTATCAACTTCTGGCTCGCAACATGCGGAGACATGAATAACACTGTCAAGGTAAGTGAATCTCTTCGTGACCTCAACATCTTCGCCACAAACAGGCACAGACATTACAGCAGCATCCAAGATGTCATTGAAAGCCTGGATCTTGGTTTAGACTCAGGAAATCCGTAATCCCAGCGGCTGCGCCTCCTCATTCAGTGCCCCCCGTAAGAATATCCAGCGTCTCCACAAAGATGACTCCATCATCTGGGAAATCGAGGTCAGAGATCTTGACACTCCCAAATGATGCACCACAGTCTGACCTCTCCGACATCCTCTCGGCACCCCTATCACTCAATGGTGAAGAATAATTTTTAAAAATTCTCAAATCCAGATCCGGATCTTCGCCGAATTGTAATCATTTCGTCCTTGTCACACACCCAACCTCTTCACCAAATTTCGTCCGAATCCATCCAAAACTTTAAGAGATATCCTGCTCACAACAGACAGACAGACAGACAAGCAGACAGGGGTGAAGGTAATAGTCATCCTGCATCGTTCAGCTATATCCAACAGGGTCGGGAACTTGTGGCTTCATTAAATGGGCCATTGTCCATGTCTTGGTTTGCTGTGATGTCCAATGAATGTGTTGTTTCAATATATCTTCATATGGAGGATCTTTTGATAGGGGTAGATTGCCTGATGCTGCCAGATGAACATGAACACGGTGTCAATATATATTTATTTCCCTGTGAATCTGTTCTTTGGGGCATAGAGGAGAGGCACAATAAACGTTGGAAGCACTTACAGTGGTGTCCGCTTCATCCTCACCTAGGTCCTCAAGCTGAGTTGGTTCTGTGTTGGATATTTTCAAAGCGAGCTGCAGCACTATCTTCTTGCCTAGACCAAAGTCGGTTGAAAACATATCGCAACCAGTAAGGGCATGGATTGCAGGTAAGTTTGTGCAGGCAACTAGGAAAATTCTGTTCGCAATTTCATGAATCGAAAGCATTCGTCATGGATCACGGGTTCTGGTAATCCTGTCATTTTCCATCCAGACTTCACCAACAGCTGTCATCACATGTATGTAGTGCACCAAGAAGTATCATCACATCAGTACCTGGTGATTGCACAACTAACCGTCCTGTTTCCTTCTTGGCATACATTCTCCCATCAAAGTCCATTGCATGTAAGAACATGCAACTGTCAGTTAGAATATGAATTGATGACAACTTGTCAACTTCCTGTATGACTTCAGGTCCAACGCATTTTGAAACTAGATGGTATTCATAGAATACTTACCCTGCGCAGTCAACTTGTTGCGAGCCAACTCTTCTGTTTTTGAACATTTTTTTCTTTGATCCAATATTGCTGCCAGACCACGTGAGCGATGACGTCATAAATTTATATTCTCTAATATAATTGTTGCATAGATCACGCTCTGCATTTCAAACTGTTCAGACTAAGCGTTGTCCCTGTCGAATTATGACGTCATAATTATGGTATCAATGACGTCATCGTTCACACCTATTCCCCATATGGAGTTCTTTACAATGAGCCATGTTTCAATTTTTTCCATGCAGTGGTTTTGGAGATAGAGAGGTGTAACGTTTTTCCAGGATGGCGCCTGTACCACGTGACCTATGACGTCATAATAATCATTAAAATATTCTACAGGAGGAGGCGCTCCTATGGTGAAAATTTCAAATCAATCGGACCAACAGTTGCTGAGAAAATGAAGTTTTAAAATGCAGACAGGGCACACGTATGGCACACGGCACACGTACGTACCTGAATGTTTAACCCCACTTTTCGCTTCATGCGCGCAGGGTAATTACACTGCGTGCGTACTATCGCGCGAATCCCTCAGTTAATACCAGGGTTCGCGGATGACCAAACGGGCTTTAACTCCGAGGCGACGATCAAAACAGATTCGGCTATAAAAGCACGGGCGGAAGAATGAAGAGGAAGAAGCGGCAAGCACGTACCCGTAAATCCGACGGCAGCTCTCGTTCTGCAGGGGATTAACACAAACGACACAGGATTTTGGAATGGCAAAGAAAATAATACAAGGATTTATTTTATATACCTCGGGACAGGAAAACGCGGTGATAAATAAATGTCCTAATCGGGACGTCCCCGCACCAGACTTAACAACAGGACAAAGGAATGAATGAAGTAAAGAATTCGTCGTGTGGTGTTTTGTGAGATGTGGTGCATGCTTATCTGTCTGCAGTAGTGCGTCCGTCGTCCAACGCGGCCCTCTCAGTCCGCCTCGCTCGCGCGCTCCGCCAGGCCCCGAGCGACCCGCTCAGCGACACGCCCCGCTCCAAGCTCCTCGTCGGTCACACATGGGGTCCCGTTCGCTCACAGCACCGAGCCTCACTCCAAGCTCCGAGCACCGAGCACCGCTCCAAGCACCACGACGAACCAAAAGCACCACAAAGACTCGGGGAAGATGCCAACGACCACCAGGGAAGAAGAGCCAACAGATCTCCAAGAGCGAAGCACGAAGGGTCCAGCGCAGAGATAGAGAGAAAATGTCGTCGAGCGAGTCCTTTTGTACCCTGGCGTGTGACGTCAATTCTTTCTCTGCCCCAACCAGAGCCTCGTAACTTCTTGGTCTCTCGAACCTTCTCCTGCCACCGGCGCTTCCTCCAATCAGCAACCCGCTCTTAAGGAGCGGCTTGGCGCCCTCCACACCGATTGGCCAAATCTCCGCACATTCCGCCTCAATCAATCACGCGTTCCCTAGGCGTGGCTCCAGCCTGCCACGATGTTCGTCGCTAGGCCAGCTGGTGGTGTGGCTGGCTGCGGCCCCATACGGCGGTGCCCCGATCTGGCTTCCTGCCTGTTTTCTTCCAAAGTCATTGTGGTGGAGGAGAATTATTTAATGTGTGCTAAGGACCTATCTAAGTGTCTAAATGAGTGCGTTGCCATAAGGGACACAGGTTTGATCACCAGGTCTAACACACAGGGGTCTTATCTTAGTCCCTACACCTATTTAACACACGAACATCCTTGTATGTTCACAGGTATACACTTACCCCGACAAACCGCCTAACACACAGAACTTATTACAGGTAGATTCGCTATCCCGACAGACGAAGCATGATACCTATTCAGATCTACCTGGCTCTAGATATTCCTCTACCCAAATTCATAACAGTACCCTCCTGCCAGGAACAACTTGACACTTCAGGTACTAAGCATTGTGGGATGTTTGGGGGCATTCTTGTCAAGATCGACAACATCATATCTTCCTTCTCAATAGCAGCATCAACATTGTTTTTTCAGGTGTTGATGCTTTTGACAGCATCAATACCTGAACGCAGAGGACTGTCGATTTTTTTTGTTCACTTTTGAAAGAATTATGTATTTTTTTTCTTATTTTCTCCATTGCTATATTTCAAGCAGTGATCATCCCAAGAGAAATGTGACGTTTCCTCTTGTGATAAACACTTATACACTTTAGGCATGTTGTCACATGACGACATGCATGTCCTCCTTCAATTGGATGCATTTGTGCTGCTTTTCATTCCTGCACATCCATATACAGTACATACAGTCACGTGAAAAAGTAAGTACACCCCATGTAAAGTTTTGGCTTTTTCAACATATTTCAACATACAGCTATTTGATCATCATTTCAACAATATTGACAGATAAAGGTGATATAATATAACAAATATCATGAAACATTTACATTTTATAGTCCATTGTATAATTTAAATAGACATAAATGCAAATTTCGCATGTGGAAAATGTAAGTACACCCCGACATTTATCACTACTTCAAATACCTAAAATTAGAATCAGGTGCACCAGCTCAGGTGCAAATGATTAGAACATCGTTAGAGAGGATCTTGGAGGAACCTGTCTTATTTAAACCACAGACATTTCGTTTGGTTTGCTCTTTGTTGTTGAAGTGTGTGGCGTCACCATGTCTAGATCAAAAGAGCTTTCTGAGGCCTTCAGAAAGAAGGTTATAGATGCCTACGAGTCTGGGAAGGGATTTAAAAAGATCTTCAAACAATTTGAAATCAATCATTCGACTGTCCGGAAGATCATCTACAAGTGGAGAAGATTCCAAACAACTGCCAACTTGTTCAGGCCAGGCCGCCCCAGCAAGTTCAGCCCAAGAGCAGACCGCAAGATGCTGAAAGATGTCTCTAAGAACCCCAGAATGTCAACACGGAATCTACAGGTAGCTCTTGCCATTGTTGATGTCAAAGTGCACGAGTCTACCATTAGAAAGAGGCTGCACAAATTTGATCTCCATGGGAGGTGTGCCAGGAGGAAACCTTTGCTGTCCAGAAAGAACATCAGGGCAAGACTAAAGTTTGCCAATGAACACCAAGGCAAAGACCAGCACTTCTGGAACAATGTGCTTTGGACAGATGAGTCAAAGGTAGAGCTATTTGGCCACAGTACCAGAAGACATGTTTATTGAAATCCAAAGACAGCATTTGACCTCAAGAACCTGATACCAATTGTAAAGCATGGTGGTGGAAATATTATGGTTTGGGGCAGCTTTGCTGCATCAGGGCCTGGGCAGCTCACCATCATAGAATCCACTATGAATTCTTCATTGTACCAGAGGGTGCTTGAGGATAATGTGAGGCCATCTGTTGGAAAGTTGAAGCTCAACCGAAGGTGGACCTTGCAACATGACAATGACCCTAAACAAACCAGTAAATCCAACAAGGAATGGCTGAAAAGACAGAAATGGAGGGTTCTGGAATGGCCAAGTCAAAGCCCGGATCTAAATCCCATCGAGATGTTGTGGGGGGGATTTGAAACGAGCTGCGCATGCAAGAAACCACTCAAACATCGCACCGCTGAAAGAATTCTACATGGAGGAGTGGGCAAAAATTTCTCCCAGTCGATGTCAGAGACTGGTAGACAGTTATAAGGAACGCCTACTTGAGGTTGTTTCTCCCAAAGGGGGCAATACCACATATTAAAGCCAAGGGTGTACTTACTTTTCCCACATGCGAAATTTGCATTTATGTTTATTTAAATTATACAATGGACTACAAAATGTAAATGTTTCATGATATTTGTTATATTATATCACCTTTATCTCTCAATATTGTTGAAATGAAGATCAAATAGCTGTATGTTGAAATATGTTGAAAAAGTCAAAACTTTAAATGGGGTGTACTTACTTTTTCACGTGACTGTATGTACTGTATATGGATGTGCAGAAATGAAAAGCAGCACAAATGCATCCATTTGAAGGAGGACATGCATGTCATGTGACGACATGCCTAAAGTGTATAAGTGTTTATCACAAGAGGAAACCTCACAAGTTGGAAAAAAATTGGACAGCTGATATGTCGTTGCAATATTAGTTCAGCAACCTTTTCTTGCCTTTCCTCATCGGCTTGCAGAAATGTTTGCAATCCTTTGGCTGTAATTGTTATAATTTATTTTTTGCCAGATAAAGGTCCCTTCTCTCCTTGGCAAATGATGCAGGAACAGCTGCAAACAAATATTTGTTCATCCATCAGCATCTGGAATACGAATACCTCAATAATTCCGTTAATAACCAGAAGATGTGCAAGTAAATTCAAGCACCTCCAGAGCTGAATTAAGGAGCATATTAAGTTGCCAAAGTACAGATCTCTATTCAATGATAAGTATGCTCTTGCATAAACATTAAATGCCTAAACAAAATGCTGCTGCCATAAGTGAAGTATAACAGTATTATTGGGTACTAGCTGAAAGCACCCGGCGTTGCCCGGGTTATTTTTGAATGAATTTACTACTATAATTCAGCTTTTACTCGCGGCCGTAGAAGATTGACTACTATAATTCAGCACAGCTTTTAATTGCGAAATGGGCCCAGCCCGGCCGATGCGGCCTCGACCGGCCTCGCCACCTAGCCTATAACCTTCCCGGGCCCGTCCCGACATTTTAAGTTCTTTTTGAATGAATTTACTACTATAATTCAGCTTTTACTCATGGCCGTAGAAGAATGACTACTATAATTCAGCTCAGCTTTTAATTGTGAAATGGGCCAAGCTCGGCCAACGCTGCCTCGACTGGCCTCGCCACCTCGCCTATAACCTTCCCGGGGCCCGTCCCGACATTTTTGGTTATTTTTGAATGAATTTTCTACTATAATTCAGCTTTTACTCGTGGCCGTAGAAGATTGACTGCTATAATTCAGCTCAGCTTTTAATTGTGAAATGGGCCCGGCCCGGCCGGAGCGGCCTCAACCAGCCTCGCCACCTAGCCTAAAACCTTCCTGGGGCCCGTCCCGACATTTTTTGTATTAGAGGTTTCCTCCTATCTTTCACCGGTCAGGAGATTAGCTTGTGCAGACAAACAAACAAAAACTTTCTTTTATAATATAGAGAGATAATGCCAGGGGCATAGAAAAGGCCCCTTTATATAAGGGTATGTGCCATGTGGTAAAGTATAGAAAAGAAAGGACATTCCATAGCTTGTAGAAAATGTCGAATAATAGAAAAAAGGGACATTCAAAATATCTCGTGTGCATGCTGGACTACCCTTGTGTTCTGAGGAGGAACGAAGTAATGCTCTAGAAAAGTTCATATAAAGGGGCACCAATTTGATTCATACAGCTACCTGCATGAAGAAGTACATGTATTTTATTTGCCAGATGTAGGGCATCATTGGAGGTAGTATAACAGTATACTACCTCAGTAAAATAGCATTTACTGAGGGGGCACCGCTGTACCACTGATGCAGGGCCCCTTATAGATTAGACCAGAACATTTTAATTTGTTCAGAGTGCTGGCAATAGCTCACCTACTCTTTGCGAAGGACACCATAGGATCGTTAACATCCACCAACTAATGCCAAGAGACAAGACACCGAGTTAAACGTCCATTGGTCCATCGGAGGGATAGCACATATGATGATGTATTGGCCATTCTGCGAACGATGACTGTTTAGAGCTGGGCCAAAACTCAAACCCAGATTCGAAAGGACCTGAAAATGCAGAGCCCATCCAACCGTTTGTATTCAGGTGTCTTCTTCTTCTGTATGCTCAAAATAACCAAAACAGTTAAAAAATACAAAATGAAAATTGATGATTTTATGTATCCTAGTCCTTTGAGCTTTAGATCTAAAAATAAAAATCAGCTTTTAGCTTTTTATTGGTGAACCAATGCAGTGACCCGATATACAAATTCTTTATATTTCAGGTCAATCGGGTAAAAATTGGTGATTTTATGCAACCTTGACCTTTGACCTTTTGATCTAAAAACAATAGGCTTGTAGCTTTTGATTGGTGAATTAATTCAGTGACCCAATATACAAATTCGTTAAATTTCAGGTCAATCAGGTGAAAATTGGCGATTATACGCAACCTCGACCTTTGACCTTTTGATCTAAAAACAAACAAACAATCAGCTTTTAGCTTTTGATTGGTGAACCAATTCAGTTATCCAATATGTGAATTCTTAAGGTCAATCGGATGAAAATTGACGATCGATTTTATGTAACACTGACCTTTGACCTTTTGATAAAATTATTAATTTGGCTTCTCCGTATTGTCATAATAAAGCTTTGGTGAAAATATGATGACAATAGCTGAAATGGTAAAAAAAAAAAAAAAAAATTATAGCCTGGACACACACACACACACACACACACACACACACACAGAAGTAATTACAAAAGCCCGTCTCCTGCTGTGCAAGGGACGGGATAACTCCAGAGCTCAGAGGCGAGTTTGCATACCTTTCGGCTGTCCTTCCAGCCCCCAGGAGCCGATGACGGCATGGGAGGCATTACTCAATTCCTTATTGTACAAGCCAGTGTGCATGCAGAGGCCATGCGATGAGCAGATGATGGCACCAAGACAACTTCATGAATGGGTACAGAAAGGGATCATGCTGAGATCCGAGCTCCTAACACTATTCAATAAATTACACAGGTGAAACTCCATGTCTTTGGAAATCTTGATCCAAAGCAAATTTTAATTAGTGCGCTGGCTGCACACTAAACGATTTTAATATGGTCGGATTATATTTTTATATGACACCACAAAAGTCTGTTAAGATCATGTTATGGGTCGTCTTGATGAGACTCCGTAAGTCGTAAAAGACTTTCCGTTCTACTTTGAACATCGCATTCTCCCAAATGAACTCCCTCATATGACGATTAACTTCCTGGCCCACTCAAACTACTTTTCTCTTCACTATATCCGGATATGGCTGTTTTCAGGACAATCTGGGAACGATTTTGATTTCAGCATCATTAAACTCTGGTACAACTCGGTGATTTCAGACAATATGTGAAATTGCAAAATTGTTCCAAAACTTTCCTTCTTCCTTCATCTGCAGTGCTTGACTGGGGGGTGGCAGCTTTCCTGTGTTTGGACAGAATACAGCTCATAACTTTTGCTTTTGCAACTGCTAGAAATACTATTGATGTTTGTAAGACGATAACAGAAAATATTTTTTACGTTACCTTCCCAGACACCAAACGTGCGTACAGTATATATTGGATGGAATTCCACATTGTCATTGACCGTGTATTGTTCTAAAACAATTGAGTATGTGCAGGTTGAACAAACGTTCTCGTGCATTAAATGTAACCTCCATCACATATTTACTTTCTCAAAAATTATTTTGTTATCGATCTGCCATAGTTCAATATAAATAAATAAATAAATAAATAGCAAATAAATAGTAATAAATGCCGCAGATAGATGTCTCCTTTGATGGCACAGAATAATCTAGAACAGCGATAGATGTGTTTCTGAGAATTGCGTTAAAACATCGCAGACCCCCAGATCCCACCAGATGTATGTTTGCAGACTCTCTCACCAGAACGGTCCTACAACTTTGCTCAACAATGCATCAGATCAATATCTTGAAGGGTTCCTGGTCAAACTCTAGTCATTGCTCACAACGGTGATCTGTTCATGCTGATTTGTGTTGCTTTGGGAATACATTCCAGAGGACAGGATTCCATTGGCTTAAGGGTCTTTGGTGTGCTTGGGATCTAAGACCCACTGAAGGAAGATGTTTACATGACACTATATTCATGCTACATCGTTTACTGATGCTTTCTAATGAAATTGTTTCAATATGATGTGTTTACTTCGATTTTTTTATGTTCTTCAAATGTTCTCATGCTCTTCAAGACGTTAATAAAACATTTATTTCTTTAAATCGGATCCATGTTTTCCTAGAGTGACCCTCCAGTAAAAAATGTTTTTCGTGTTAATTATTTTTAAAATATTTCAAAATCTCTCAGGTTACCACGTGTTGTACTTGATTTAAAGTGTAACTCGCATGTGTGGCAGTGTTGTCCAAGATCAGACGGCATCCCAGATGGGAGACTGTAATTATTCATGATCGATCTCTGCCATTGGAAATGCTAAGGTATTGAAGTGGAGAAACCTTTATTCAATGAGGATTCAAATAATGTATCCAGTCACATGACATGGTGGGAATTCCACTGTGCTTGAAACGATGCTCATTCTTGCAATATAATGTTTACACGGGCTAAATAATGCACTTATAATGGGATATACTTTGCTGGTGCATTGGAAGTACTACCTCTTGAGGTGACTTTTTCAATGTACGACACGAATGTACGACACCTGATCCTGAACATCTATGTTGCGCATTAATAATTTGGAGATTTTAACAGGGCCTCAGTGTTACATCGGCTGCACAATGGTGTGCAAACGTGCACACTATTTATTCTGGTGCAAAAACGATGTACAATAGCCGATGCATACCCATTGTTTCGCTGATGGGTTTTATCAATCAAAGGACTTCATAGTGTACTTCACCAACATAATGTATGTCTGTCTGTGAATCTCAATGAGGATGTAAAATGAAGTGAAACACGCTAAAAAGGATATTTTATAACACGTCGTTGTTGTTGCTGCTGTCGTGGTGGTTGTGGTTGTTTGTGTGCTCCTTCCATGTACTTTTCTTTATTTTTATATTGCTTTGTGAAGTATTGTCGTGTCAGAGGGGTCTGTTAACATAGACTGCTCGAGCCAGATGGGCTAAGCCCATCCACGAATATTGAAGCGGTGGTTAAACTGTGTTTAAAGTTACTATAGGATTCCCCAAGGCCCAACATAGCCGGAACTGGTAGTGTTTGAGCAGAAAGGCAGGAAAAAGCGAAAAGGATTATTTACAACTAGCAGGAGTACCAGGCGTTGGGGGGTGGGGGGGGTGAAGCAGGAGAGGGAGGGGTATTGGAAGGGGGAGGGGAGGGGGAGGTGAGGAGAAAGGAAGGGGAAGATATACTACATATACATCCTTTGGGGGTGGGGGGTGGCTTTGACAAGCCCTCCGTTTTGGGGGAGGGAGGGGGAAAGGAAGGAGGAAAAATGCTCCCATGCAAAGAGTGCTTCATAACCTCAGTGTTGCACAGGTAAAAAAGGAAATTGTAATACCCTCTGCCACCATCACCAAGTGGCGCTACACGGTACATATTTATATAGAGAATTTACTCCCCTCTCCCGGTCCCCCACAGCCCATGAATGAGGCCGACGCCACATCGCCTATGTTACCCCCCAGGCAAAGTTGTATTTGTATTTGTACCCCGAGTAAAGTATAAAAGGGTTTATTGCTGGAGTACCTGGCGTTGTTCAAGCGAAAAAGAAACATTAACATATTTGAAATGAGGGAAAATATAATGGAAAAACAATTACATCCAAATCAGAATCCATCACAAATGTCAAATCATCATTTTATCTTTTCGTTGAATATATGCTGGTGAATGTGCCGTTGATCACGTTTCTGAGTTAAGTTTGATGACGTTCAGGAAGAAGAAGAAGCCTTACCACCAACTTCGACCGCTTCCGGAATTGTTTGATTATTTGTGTTCAAATGTCTGGTGATTGTTTTGCATTTATGCGAATGTCTACTTGTATATAACTGTCATTAATCAAAAAGGCTTAGGCACTATAGAGCGATTTTATTTTATTTTAATCCAAAAAAGCAAACTTTTTTTTTTTCAATTTATCGTTGAATAGGTCTTGAGGCCTTTATTAATAATCTATATAATAATACCGTAAGGACTCGACTTTGTTATCCCTTTTACGCTGCACCCAGTGACCCGATGCCCACGGCACTAATGCATTTATGGTCTACGAACCGCGCTCTTTGTTTATCACGTACAGCCAGACTCGAAAAATCTGAATTAGTCGACTTTGGGGCCCAAAAGCATCCGATTAACGGCCGATACGACGCCATCTTTCGACGCCATCGTATTGGCGTCTGCTGGGCGAAGGCGATGCGAGCCGTCCGCTGATTGGACAGTCGAGTGGTGTCATTAAATAATGGGCCGTGCTTACTGATATTGATCTGAAACTTGCAAATGGGCATGTATTGCAAAGCAATTTTCCTTCTTATATTGTCCAAGTCTAAAATACACACCCACACACACACATAAATCAGCTGATCGTCAAATCTGCATTCCCTACAACCAGTGATTACAGGTTTAAAAAATGATTTTTTGACGTATTGACTCAACGATGGAAATAGGAAAGCATTAATTTAATTATTTCCTTCTTATTCTGTAAAAGCGGCCTCGACGGTATAGTGTGCGATTGCCCAAAGCAGGTTCTTATTTTGACAATCGTTAGTCGTACAATAAATACTTACGGAATATTAAATGAAAAAAAATGTTTCTTTCTTGAATATTTTAAAGCATTTTGTTTTTCATTCCACATGGTGTGTTTCTTCCCTCCCTCTGTGGACAACCAAGTGCCGGCTTCCGGTGGTAGTATAATCCTCTGTAGCAGTGTAGGGTTTTATGAGCCAATGATTATGGTGCGGCGCATGTCGAGTCACAGCAGGATTTTATGAAACGCCATTTGAAGTTGTGAAAAAGGTCAGAGTACCTGCTAACATGTCAAGCTACAGCAGGGCGGCGCAGGTCAGTTATAGTTAATCAACGGATCAATGAGAATGTTGAAGGAGCTGTGTGTGCTCCAACGCGAGTCGAAAGGATTGACACGACCAAAGACGGAAATTCGTCCGAGTCGCTTTATTGCACGGATCAAACTCGGGTACTCTGAAAAGCCCGTTTATCGGGCAGCAATATATATACACATTTATGCCGGAACGTTTGCCCGGGAAAAGCGAGACCGGGCATGCCCGGGTGTCAAGGCGAGTCCTGGAAAGGCGAGTCTGGACCTGCCCGGGCATCCTGGGCGGGCCTTGGAAAGGCGAGGCTGGGCGTGCCCGGGCGCTCTGGGCGAGCCCTGGAAAGGCGAGAGCGGGCATGCCCGGGAAAGACAAGACCGGGCGTGCCCGGGAGGTTCGGGCGAGCCCGGGAACAGCGAGTCCGGGCATGCCAGGGAGAGGCGCGTCTGGGCCCGGCATGGCGATTGCGCCCTGGCCGCGTCCTGGCAGGTGCAAGGCGATTGTGTACACCCAGCGGTAACCGCTACACACGCGTAGTTGGAGGCGTCCGTAGTGAGGGCGATGGGCGCGTTGAGCACCGGGTGAGCCAGCAGCGTTGCGTCAGCGAGGGCCCGCTTTGCGCTCGCGAACGCCGCGTCCATGGCCGCGGACCAGACGATGTCATGCTTGGCCGGCTTGCCCCGGAGGGCCTCATAAAGGGGCCGCATGAGCTGAGCAGCGTGGGGCACGAATCGGTGATAAAAATTCACCATGCCGAGGAACTCTTGTAGGGCCTTGATGGAGCGGGGACGCGGGAACGTGGTGATGGCCTCGACCTTGGTCGGCAGCGGCACGGCCCTGGTCTTGGTGATGCGGTGGCCCAAAAAGTCAACAGTCTTCGTGCCGAAGTGGCATTTGGCCGGGTTGACAATTAAGCCGTGCTCGCTGAGGCGACCGAACAGTGTTCGGAGGTGGAGGAGGTGCTCGGCGCGGGACGTGCTGGCGACGAGGATATCGTCCAGATAGACGAAAAGAAATGGCAGGTCGCGCAGCACGCCATCCATCAAGCGTTGGAACGCCTGGGCCGCGTTCTTGAGGCCAAACGGCATCCTCAAAAATTCGAACAGGCCGAACGGCGTGATGACGGCCGTCTTCGGGACGTCGGCCGGCCGGACAGGTACCTGGTGGTATCCCCGTATCAGGTCAATTTTTGAAAATATGACCCGTCCCGCCAAACGGGCGGAAAAGTCCTGGATGTGCGGGATTGGGTACCTGTCGGGGGTGGTAGCGTCGTTGATGCGGCGGTAGTCACCACACGGGCGCCATCCGCCCCCCGGCTTTGGCACGATGTGCAGTGGTGAGGCCCACGCGCTATCGGAGCGCCGCACAATGCCGAGGCGCTCCAACACGTCGAACTCGGCCTTTGCCACGGCGAGCTTGGCCGGGTCGAGGCGGCGGGCCCTGGCGTAGACCGGCGGGCCCATAGTGGGTATGTGGTGCTCAATCCCATGTCGCACTGCGACGGCCGAAAACGTTGGCCGCGTGAGGGCCGGGAATTCCGCGAGCAGGCGAGCGAACTCGTTCGCCGTCGGGAGGGCGCATGCCAGTTCGGTCGGCGCGGAGCTACTCATCGTACACGCCAGGGAGCTGAAGGTCTCGGCGTTGACAAGGCGACGTCGTTTGACGTCGACCAGCAGCCCGTGCGCGTAGAGGAAGTCGGCACCCAGCAAAGCCATGGGGACGCTGGCGGTCACAAAGGTCCACTGAAAGCGCTGGCTGCCGAAGCAGAGGGTGACGTTGCACGGGCCGAAAGTGCGTATGGCCGATCCATTAGCAGCGACCAAAGAGGGGCCGCAAGCGGCGTTCCGCCTGTCCTGCTCGGAGGTGGGTATGACGCTCAGTTGGGCACCGGTGTCACAAAGGAAACGCCGCCCGCACGCTTTGTCCTTAATAAAAAGCAAGTTGCCCGAGTGGCCGGCGCTCATGGCTGGTAATGAACGCCGGCCCGGCCGTTTCCCGACTTGCCGAAAGTGCACGGGGGTCGGCATGTCCGAGCCTTGTGTCCGAACCTGGCGTGGTAATAACACCACACCTGGTCAGGTGGAGGCCCCGGCCGTCGTGTTGGAAGCGGTCGGCACGGCGTGGCTGCCGCCAGTTGCACCGGCAGTTCGGCCTCCAACCGCGCAGGGCGCTCGGGCGTCGTAGGCGTCGCCTCAGACGGCGGCGGGCTCCAGGTAGCCGCTCCGATGTGCTGGCCCGCCGAGGAGATCTTGTCGGCTTCCCTGGCGAGGGCGCGGGGATCTGTGATCGACGTGCCAGCCAGAGCGAGGCGTACCGTGTTAGGCAGCTGGCGAAGGAACAGCTCGCGGAACAGAAGATCCGGAGAGTGCTCACCGAGCAACGAGAGCATGTAGTCCATGCGCTCGGACGGGCGCGTGTCTCCGAGCTCGGGCAGGTCGAGCAGGCGCCGTGCGCGTGCCGCCGGTGAGAGGGCGAAAGCGTCGAGAAGGAGCGTCTTAATCGCGTCATACTTGTCAGCAGCTGGCGGGCGCTCGAGGAGGCTCAGGGCGCGGGCCGCGGTGGCGGAGCCGAGCGCTGCCACGACATGGTGGAAGCGGGTGTCGTCGGCGGTGATGCCTCGCAGGGCGAACTGGGAGTCCACCTGGGCGAACCAAACAGCCGCGTGAGCCTCCCAGAAGGTAGGCAGTTTAAGAGCCACTGCCGTGTCCATGTTCGGGGTCACCAATGAAGGAGCTGTGCTCCAACGCGAGTCGAAAGGATTGACGCGACCAAAGACGGAAATTCGTCCAAGTTGCTTTATTGCACGTATCAAACTCGGGTACTCTGAAAAGCCCGTTTATCGGGCAGCAATATATATACACATTTATGCCGGAGCGTTTGCCCGGGAAAAGCGAGACCGGGCATGCCCGGGTGTCAAGGGCGAGTCCTGGAAAGGCGAGTCTGGACCTGCCCGGGCATCCTGGGCGAGCCTTGGAAAGGCGAGGCTGGGCGTGCCCGGGCGCTCTGGGCGAGCCCTGGAAAAGCGAGACCGGGCGTGCCCGGGAGGTTCGGGCGAGCCCGGGAACAGCGAGTCCGGGCATGCCCGGGAGAGGCGCGTCTGGGCCCGTCCGGACGAGCCCGGCATGGCGATTGCGCCCTGGCTGCATCCTGGCAGGTGCAAGGCGATTGTGTACACCCAGCGGTAACCGCTACAATGTCCTTTACTGTACGTACTGTACTTTACCACATCGGTTAGAAACGCTGCCGCAGGAGATCTCCGATGGTCTTTACTTTAGCTTCTGTTTTGGATTCGGTTCCTGCCTCCTGATACCTCGCAGGTGTGACGTCGCATCAGAGGACGTTAAGCCAGCTGTCTCATCTGATTGGACAGTCGAAGGCGACAGCAAGCCGTCCACTGAGTGGACAATCCAGAGCATGCATTTGTGCCGGTGTCGGCGATCGTTCATATATGCACTCTTCATTCTCATCTTTCTTCCTAACTCTTACTCGGACAAGCAAATCCCCTACGCCATCCATAATGGTACACTCTATCCATACACCACATCCTCCCTTCCGTGGATGTTCCACGGGTTTCGGCTAGTCTATATAATAATACCATAAGGACTCGACTTTGTTATCCCTTTTACGGCGCACCCAGTGACCCGATGCCCACGGCACTAATGGATTTACCATCTACGAACCGCGCTCTTTGTTTATCACGTACAGCCATACTCGAAAAATCTGAATTAGCCGACGTTGGGGCCCAAAAGCATCCGATTAACTGCCGATACGACGCCATCTTTCGACGCCATCGTATTGGCGTCTGCTGGGTGAAGGCGATGCGAGCCGTCCGCTGATTGGACAGTCGAGTGGTGTCATTAAATAATGGGCCGTGCTTACTGCTTACTGATATTGATCTGAAACTTGCAAATGGGCATGTATTGCAAAGCAATTTTCCTTCTTATATTGTCCAAGTCTAAAATACACACACACACATAAATCAGCTGATCGTCAAATCTGCATTCCCTACAACCAGTGATTACAGGTTTAAAAAATGATTTTTTGACGTATTGACTCAACGATGTAAATAGGAAAGCATTAATTTAATTATTTCCTTCTTATTCTGTAAAAGCGGCCTCGACGGTATAGTGTGCGATTGCCCAAAGCAGGTTCTTATTTTGACAATCGTTAGTCGTACAATAAATACTTACGGAATATTAAATGAAAAAAAATGTTTCTTTCTTGAATATTTTAAAGCATTTTGTTTTTCATTCCACATGGTGTGTTTCTTCCCTCCCTCTGTGGACAACCAAGTGCCGGCTTCCGGTGGTAGTATAATCCTCTGTAGCAGTGTAGGGTTTTATGAGCCAATGATTATGGTGCGGCGCATGTCGAGTCACAGCAGGATTTTATGAAACGCCATTTGAAGTTGTGAAAAAGGTCAGAGTACCTGCTAACATGTCAAGCTACAGCAGGGCGGCGCAGGTCAGTTATAGTTAATCAACGGATCAATGAGAATGTCCTTTACTGTACGTACTGTACTTTACCACATCGGTTAGAAACGCTGCCGCAGGAGATCTCCGATGGTCTTTACTTTAGCTTCTGTTTTGGATTCGGTTCCTGCCTCCTGATACCTCGCAGGTGTGACGTCGCATCAGAGGACGTTAAGCCAGCTGTCTCATCTGATTGGACAGTCGAAGGCGACAGCAAGCCGTCCACTGAGTGGACAATCCAGAGCATGCATTTGTGCCGGTGTCTGCGATCGTTGTTCATATACGCACTCTTCATTCTCATCTTTCTTCCTAACTCTTACTCGGACAAGCAAATCCCCTATGCCATCCATAATGGTACACTCTATCCAGACACCACATCCTCCCTTCCGTGGCTGTTCCACGGGTTTCGGCTCGTCTATATAATAATATCGTAAGGACTCGACTTTGTTATCCCTTTTACGCCGCACCCAGTGACCCGATGCCCACGGCACTAATGGATTTACGATCTACGAACCGCGCTCTTTGTTTATCACGTACAGACATACTCGAAAAATCAGAATTAGCCGACGTTGGGGCCCAAAAGCATCCGATTAACTGCCGATACGACGCCATCTTACGACGCCATCGTATTGGCGTCTGCTGGGCGAAGGCGAAGCAAGCCGTCCACTAAGTGGACAATCCAGAGCATGCATTTGTGCCGGTGTCGGCGATCGTTGTTCATATACGCACTCTTCATTCTCATCTTTCTTCCTAACTCTTACTCGGACAAGCAAATCCCCTATGCCATCCATAATGGTACACTCTATCCATACACCACATCCTCCCTTCCGTGGATGTTCCACGGGTTTCGGCTAGTTATTACTATTTGGCCTAAAACACTCACAGCCACTCACGGATGAACCTCTAAAAGTTTGATGAAGATCCGTTCAGCCATCTCTGAGAAAAACGGCAACACACACAGACAGACACACACACACACACACACACACACACACACACACACACACACACACACACACACACACACCAACCAATCCAATCCAATGAGTCCAATCTTAAATAGTAGATTAAAATGGTTTGTTAAAGGTATATGGGAGGGGAGAGATGAGACAATATTCATTAATAAATGGGCAAGACCAGGCACTCAAAGGACAAAAGAGTAGAGCGGCACACGCACTTACAATATGTACAACTAGCTGAAGTACCCGACGTTGCTCGGGGAAATTAAATGAATTATTTATTTAAATATATCCTGTATGACAATCACAAAATGTATTACTCGATCACTCCTGGGAGTAATGCAGGTAGGGTATAAGAACATACTCACTTGAAGCCTGAACACGGAGGTGTTATAATAAAAATAAACCTATGTATAGCAATCTTTTTAATAACAGGCACACGTGTAAACACAATATAAAATGAAATTTAAGTTGTGGTAACAAATCACTCTATACAACCTCAACATACAACCTTCTTAAAACATATTACTCAATTGCTCCTGGGAACAAAACGCAGGCAGTGGTGTATAAGCTCAAGACCCGATCGAGGCCCGAAGGGCAATTGTCTGATTTTAGATGTACAGTAAACGTAAAATATATATTTTTTTTTCTATTTTTTTTATTCAATCAAAGCCCTGGACCTTCCTCTGGATGAAAGAGGAGACCATGCAATGTTTGGTTGCACCAGTTTCTGCAGGGTCCGAATGCATAAATGAACAAACACAAACTTTCATCTTTATACAGTGCGTATCAAAAAAAAGGTAATCCGAATTCAAGGGTTTAATATGCAAAGGTTATTTAGTTTGCCAATTTACATGTGGTTTACCAATTATGAGGAGATCCTCAGATTTTTTTTTATACTTACTTTTTCCACATGCGAAATTTGCATTTATGTTTATTGAAATTATACAATGGACTACAAAATGTAAATGTTTCATGATATTTGTTATATTATATCACCTTTATCAATCAATATTGTTGAAATAAAGATCAAATAGCTGTATGTTGAAATATGTTGAAAAAGTCAAAACTTTACATGGGGTGTACTTACTTTTTCACGTGACTGTACCTCTTGGCCTTGGGGATCGGTGAAGAACAGTCAGATTAATTACCTCTCTTGGGTCCTGGCTTTAGTGGTGAGCAGACGTGGACATTTACTCCTCTTGCACCAGGGACATTGAAGTCGGCATTTTATATCCCTGGCTTTGGGTTTCAACGATCGTAAGGAGGGGCGGTCATGGCTCATGGACTCTGGTGCGCTTGTCCCGTATCTTCGTGACGGCTGAGGGTCGTGCCGAGTGAACTGGAGAGACCGCGGTGCTGTTTGGAGCAGACGACGGGGAGGGACCTCTACCTGCTCGGTTCACGCATGGAGACTTGAATGAGCAAACTGTGCGCCCAGGGCCTGTGATTTTTCCCGCGCAGAGACGCAGGGCCTGTGACGATTTCCGACAGGGTTCAAGAGCCGCTCAGAGCTAAGTAATGAAAGACATATTTTTTTTACTTTCGTTCTTTTATATTTCCCCTTGTGTTGTATACGAGTCTGTTTGGGGGCGCTCCATTTAGGAATCTTGATGTACTGTGCATTTCATGTTCCCTGGAATTTATTTTCATTAAACCTGCTTTTATTGTACATTTTAATTCCGTCGGGTTTGAGTTGATTATGCAGGTTTGAAGATGTCCAGTGGGGTCCATGAAGGTAAGAGCTTTGCTACCCTTCGCTGCCCTCCCTTGCGCGTATAAAGAAGGTTCGCCATTGTTGACTGAACGCTTCGGAGTGTTAAGCTTGCTCTGCTATCTGTCCCCAGGGGTGTTCACCCCGGGAATGCGACAATATGTATACAGTAAACCCTTAAATCTTATGGGTTTGAATATTGCGGGTTTTGACCAATTGCGGGCAACTTATTATGTTCTAGCATACTTATCGCGAGACTTCATTTTGACCAATCGTGGTTTTTGAGCTGAGATGAGGCATCATTTGTGTCAGCGTGTACAACTAACTATCTGGCATTATGAACGTTTTATTGTTTCTTGCGCACTGTTAATAATGGAGCCCAAATGTAAAACTGTGGACAAAATTAGTTTTGCAAAAAGGCAGAGAAAGGTTATAACGTTGTGCGAAAAAATTGAGTTGTTAGATAGGTTGGCTGGAGGTGAAAGTGCGGCATCTGTTGGCCGCCATTTTGGGATAAATGAATCGAATGTGCAGTATATAAATAAAAGTGAGTCAAATATCCATGCAAGTGTTGCCGCCAGTGCTCCACAATTCAAAAAAGTATCATTCCAGTCCCGTGATCCTTGTATTAAACGAATGGAAAAAGCCCTTAATGATTGGATTGACTTAAATTACCTATCATATGGGAGAAATAATTGTGTATTTACCAACATTTCCACAAGGCACCCGGCGCCGAAGACTCCAGTTCAACCACGGCTACCCACAAGTTTGTGTGTTTCGGGGTAAGAACTAAGAAGAGGCCGCCATGATAGCTACAGTGCATTCAGCAAGTATTCAGACCGCTTCACTTTTTTCACATTTTGTTATGTTGCAGCCTTATGCTGAAATCGTTTAAATTCATTTTTTCCCTCATCAATCTACACTCAAAACCCCATAATGACAAAGACAAAACAGGCTTTAAATTTAGCTCAGGTGCCTCCCATTTCTCTTGATCATCTTTGAGATGTTTCTACACCTTGATTGGAGTCCACCTGTGGTAAATTCAATTGATTGGTCATGATTTGGAAAGGCACACACCTGTCTATATAAGGTCTCACAGCTGACAATGCATATCAGAGCAAAAACCAAGCCATGAGGTCGAAGGAACTGCCTGCAGAGCTCAGAGACAGGATTGAGTCGAGGCACAGATCTGGGGAAGCCTACAAAAAAATTTCTGCTGCATTGAAGGTTCCCAAGAGCACAGTGACCTCCATAATTCTTAAATGGAAGAAGTTTGGAACAACCCGGACTCTTCCTAGAGCTGGCCACCCGGCCAAACTGAGCAATCAGGGGAGAAGGGCTTTGGTAAGAGAGGTGACCAAGGTCACTCTGGCTGAGCTCCAGAGATCCTGTGTGGAGATGGGAGAAACTTCCAGAAGGACAACCATCACTGCAACACTCCACCGATCTGGGCTTTATGGCAGAGTGGCCAGACGGAAGCCTCTCCTCAGTGAAAGACACATGAAAGCCTGCTTGGAGTTTGCAAAAAAGCACCTAAAGGACTTTCAGACTGTGAGAAGCAAGATTCTGTGGTCTGATGAAACCAAGATTGAACTGTTTGGCCTCAATTCTAAGCGTCATGTCTGGAGGAAACCAGGCACCGCTCATCACCTGCCCAATACCATCCCAATGGCGAAGCATGGTGGTGGCAGCATCATGCAGTGGGGGTGTTTTTCAGCAGCAGGGACTGGGGGACTGGTCAGGGTTGAGGGAACAATGAATGGAGCAAAGTACAGAGATATCCTTTATGAAAAGTTGAAACAGAGCGCTCAGGACCACAGACTGGGCCAAAGGTTCACCTTCCAACAGGACAATGACCCTAAGCACACAGCCATGACAATGCAGGAGTGGCTTAGGGACAACTCTGTGAAGGTCCTTGAGTGGCCCACCCAGATCCCTGACTTGAACCCAATCCAACATCTCTGGAGAGACCTGAAAATGGCTGTCCACCGACGGTCCCCATCCAACCTGATAGAGCTTGAGAGGATCTGCAGAGAAGAATGGCAGAAAATCCCCAAATTCAGATGTGCAAAGCTTGTCACGTCATACCCAAGAAGACTCGAGGCTGTAATCGCTGCCAAAGGTGTTTCAACTAAGTATTAAGTTAAGGGTCTGAATACTTATGTCAATGTGATATTTCAGTTTTTTCTTTTTAATAAATTTGCAAAACTTTCTAAAATCCTGTTTTCTCTTTGTCATTATGTGGTATTGAGTGTATATTGATAAGAGGAAAAAAAGGAATTTAAACGATTTCAGCATAAGGCTGCAACATAACAAAATGTGAAAAAAGTGAAGGGGTCTGAATGCTTTCCGAATGCACTGTATGTACCATGCTGATAGACGCTGCATTCGAGGTAGGTGATCTATAAAGCCTCCATCTCCTACATTGCAACTCAACGTCGTCTTATTACGGTGTATAAGGGGGGTTATAAGACTGCTCTAAACTTCATGTTTTTTAAATGATCTTTAATAATAATAATAATACATTTATTTTGTATAGCACTTTTCAAGAAACTCAA
This sequence comes from Myxine glutinosa, assembly GCF_964187855.1. Lineage (NCBI taxonomy): Eukaryota > Metazoa > Chordata > Myxini > Myxiniformes > Myxinidae > Myxine > Myxine glutinosa. The sequence goes on along the minus strand of NC_136263.1, from coordinate 100,333,677 downwards.
AGACGCTTTGACATAGTACGTAAAACAAAGACAAAAATACATAATTAAATAACCAAACAGAAAGGAAGGAGAAGGAGAAGAGACGGTCAGGGGTTGAATGCGGTGTTGAACAGGTGGGTCTTGAGAGATGATTTGAATGTGGTGAGTGAGGAGGAGTCTCTGATGGTTTGAGGTAGTGAGTTCCAGAGTGTGGGAGCAGCAATGGAGAAGGCCCTGTCCCCCCAGGATCTGAGTTTGGTCCGGATGGGGGGGGGGGGGACAGGAGGTTGGCAGCAGCAGAGCGGAGGGTGCGGGTGGGAGTGTGTCTAGGGAGGAGGTCAGTCAGGTAGGATGGGGCCAGATTATGGAGGGCTTTGTAGGTCAGGAGGAGGATTTTGTACTGGATTCTCTGGGAGATGGGGAGCCAGTGGAGCTTGTGAAGGACGGGGGTGATGTGGTCCCGGGCCCGGGAGTGGGTGAGTAGACGGGCAGCGGAGTTCTGAATGTATTGAAGTTTATTGATGATATTTGAGGGTGAACCATAGAGGAGGCTGTTGCAGTAGTCCAGACGGGAAGTGATGAAGGCGTGGATGAGGGTTTCTGCAGCTGTGGAGGAGAGGGATGGACGGAGACGGGCGATGTTTTTCAGATGAAAGAAGGCTGTCTTGGTGATCTGTTTAGTGTGTTTGTCGAAGGAGAGGGTTTGGTCAAAGATGATGCCAAGATTCCGGATGTGAGAGGAGGTGGATACTGGGATACAGTCGATGTTGAGGGTGAAGTTGTGGGTGGATTTGGTGAGCGTTTTTGGTCCAATAATGATTATTTCGGATTTATCACAGTTTAGTTTGAGGAAGTTGATTTGAAGCCAGGATTTTATTTCAGTGATGCAGTTTGTCAGGATAGAGTGGGTGACGGTGGAAATTGACTTGGCGGAAATGAAAAGCTGGATGTCATTGGCAAAGCAGTGGAATTGGAGACCATGACGACGGATTAAGTGACCAAGGGGGAACAGGTACAGGATGAAGAGGAGGGGACCGAGAACTGAACCTTGGGGGAGGGGAGCGGTGGGGGATTTGCAGTGATTGATGGAGATGAATTGGTGCCTGTCGGAGAGGTGTGATTTGATCCAAGAAAGGGCAGTGCCAGTGATGTTAAAGGTGGTTTCAAGTCGGGTAAGGAGGATGATGTGATTGATGGTGTCAAAGGCGGCGCTGAGGTCGAGAAGGATGAGAATGTTGAGGTTACCGGCGTCGGAGGAGAGGAGAAGGTCGTTGGTGATTTTGAGGAGTGCAGTTTCCGTACTGTGGTTGAGGCGTAATCCGGATTAGAATGTTTCATACAGGTTATTGGCAGAGAGGTGACGTTTGAGTTGAGTGGCCACAGCGCGTTCCAAAACTTTTGACAGAAAGGGTAGGTTGGAGATGGGTCTGAAGTTATTTGGGGCGTCGGGGTTGAGTCCAGGTTTTTTCAGAATGGGGGTGACAGCAGCGATTTTGAGGGATGGTGGGACGATGCCAGTAGACAGGGAGCAGTTTATCGTTGCAGTGATAAGTGGAGAGAGAGCAGGAAGGCAAGCCTTAACAAAGCTGGAGGGGATGGGGTCCAGAGTGCAGGTGGCAGTTTTGATTCCTGTGAGGAGTTCAGAGAGGTCAGTAGGGGAGACTGGGGAAAACTGAGATAGGGGTTGGCAGGATAAGGGGGGGGCAGATGGTTTGAGGGGGAGCAGGTGCGGTGGTGGTTAAGCTGCTGTAGATGTTGTCTATCTTGCTTTGGAAGAATGAAAGGAAAGAAATGCAGTTGTCGACTGTGAATGACTGGGTGGTGGTATCCTGGGGGCTGAGGAGTTTGTTTATTGTGGAGAAAAGTGCTTTTAGGTTTCCGGAGCCAGAGTGGATTATTTGAGAGTAGTAGGTGGAGCGGGCACGGGAGAGGGCATCTTTGTAGTGCTGCAGGTGTTCTTTGTAGGCTTGGGAGTGGATTGTGAGACCTGTTTTATTACGGAGTCTTTCAAGTTGCCGGGCACGAGTTTTCATCAGGCGGAGTTCAGGGGTAAACCAGGGAGCAGAATGGGTGAAGGAAACTGTTTTGGTTTTTATAGGCGCAAGCTGGTCGAGGCAGGAGGATAGCGTGTGGTTGTAGTAGTCAGTGAGGTCAGAGGGGCTGTGCAAATCAACGAAGGGAGAGGTGGACATGTTTTCGGATAGGGAAGATGAGAATGAGGAAGGTGAAAGAGAGCTGAGCTTGCGGAAGTTGATTATGCGTTTTTGCCTTGGTGCTGGGGTGGGAATGTTGATGGTCATAGTGATGGCTAAGTGATCGGAGAGGGTGAGGTCAGAGCCAGAGAGATGGTGTAGATTTAGTCCAATAGAGCAGACAAGGTCCAGAATGTGACCATGGTTATGGGTGGGAAAGTTGACATGTTGAGTGAGGTTAAAGCAATTAAGAATATCAATGAAGTCAGCGGTTATTATGGAGTCAGTGGAGTCCATGTGGATATTGAAATCACCGAGGAGGAGGGTTGAGGGGGAGAAGGAACAGAGCTGGGTCAGAAAGTAAGAGAAGTCAGACAGGAATGATGGGTGTGGTTTGGGAGGGCGGTAGACAACTGCCATGACTGACTGTGTGTGACCAGAAAGTTTAAACGCCAGGTGTTCAAATGATGGAGCAGATGAGATGGAGATGAGGCTGGTCTTGATGTCCTGTCGGTGTATTACAGCAATTCCACCACCTCGGCCCTCCGAGCGTGGTTTATTGATGTATGAGATGATTGATGTATGATGATGATGATGAATATAAATGATCTTTAAAATCATTTTTTAAATTAAAATTGAAGTTCAGGAAGGAGGACATTACTGTTCGTAGGTTTCCCCTTCACTGATTCGCTCTATCGCGATGAAATTATTGAGGCAAGGTTCACATCAACATCGCCAACACATTATTGGATCAAGTTTATTATCACTATTATTAAAAGCAAGTTTCATTGTCTTAATAACTCAAGAAATAGAGCAATGTGACTGTGTCGCCAATATGCCTCCGTATAGTCCCACAACGGGTAGATGCCCTGGTTCACTGTCCTAAAAATAAACAAGTTTGATTTAAATCCCTTCAGCTGTTCTCAAGTATCACATTTTCACCAGCCATGACAGGTTTCACATCGATCGGTGAAGCAGTTTCAGAGAATGGATTTTTTTTAAATATCGGCTTTCAAGCTAATATGGCTGACATACCACGGGACATATGACCTTAAAAATGTACACTCTGCATATGTATGGGTAGGGGATCACGTTTGTGAAGTTTCGTGTTGATCGGATAGGTTCATTTTTCTATTCCAGATGGCTGCCAAACCACGTGACCTATGACATCATCATTTTCAAACTATATGAAACATAGGTGTTAGATGATATTTGTAAAAAGTTCAGATCGATAGGGTAAGCGGTTTCAGAGATATAATCTATATAATAATACCGTAAGGACTCGACTTTGTTATCCCTTTTACGCCGCACCCAGTGACCCGATGCCCACGGCACTAATGGATTTACGATCTAGGAACCGCGCTCTTTGTTTATCACGTCCAGCCATACTCGAAAAATCTGAATTAGCCGACGTTGGGACCCAAAAGCATCCGATTAACTGCCGATACGACGCCATCTTATGACGCCATCGTATTGGCGTCTGATGGGCGAAGGCGAAGCGAACCGTCCGCTGATTGGACAGTCGAGTGGTGTGATCATGGGTGGTGTGAACCAAATGGTCTTTTTATTCCCTTGAACATTTTAAATTAGGATATATAAGGAAACGTCTTTATCGTCATTTTAATAAAGTTAAGTGGAGTGACGTTGCGATACTCGGGGTGCGTTGTATAAATCCTCGTAACTCAGAGAGGTGTAGCAGGTGGCGAGACGTAAGGAAGCTTAAAGATAACGAGCTGAAAACAGACGAACGATATGTCAATCTCTTTCTACACCGAACGGAAATAAAAGTATGAGCAGGAAGGCATGGCCTGAGCACTTCGAACAGAGAGGACTGATTGGACTTAACTTAAAGAGAAAAAATTGGAGCTTAACGGAAGAAGAAGATCCCATGAGCGCTGCCGTCACTTATCGAGGTGTGTTGAGGTCTGAAGAGATGAGGTGGTTTTTAGGAGCGATTTGCACCTTTTTACTGCTTGAGGTGAGTTCGGTTCGTGTTTTGTGACTCGTAGATTTATTAATCAAAACACGGTCACAGTGGCGTCAGGCACTGTGACCGTGTATGTGACTCATATTCGCGATTACCACAGAAGCACATCGACGGGGAGTATCTATATAATAATACCGTAAAGCGCGGCGTTACGCGCGCTGCTTGCGAGCAAGGAGGAAGCGGACAAGCGGTAACTTATAAGCGTCTTTATTTCAGGAGCTCACTGTAACACTGGCCCGCCCCGGACTGGGCGCCCGGTGTATATCATGAGGCCACGCCTACCCCTCGGGCGTGGCCACCGCCCACTTGGTGCGCGGAATGATGTCACCACGCCAGTGGGCTTTTGTGTCCGCCACACGCGCCCCCCCAGAATTCCCGCGCACCTGGAGGGCCAGTTTGCGGGGCAGACGAATGACCCGGCCGAAGCGCCCCCTGGCGATCAGCGGCGTCCGGGGTGCAGGGATGCCAGGTGGGATGCCCCTGGCTGCCCCTGGGATGGGTGCAGGACCGGGGGGCGGCGTGGCGGCGGGGCTGGGCGGTGCCGGGGGTCCGCCCGCAGGAGGGCGGCCCCGACGTGGGGGTCGGGCCACTGGCGGTGGATGGTCCACATCGAGGTGGGCCGGCTTGAGGCGGTCTACCGAAACGCGGTCAGGAGTACCGCCGATGTCCAGGGTGAAGTGCTTCGCCCCGGTCTCCAGCACGCGGAAAGGCCCGTCGTACGGGGGCCGCAGTGGTGTCCGATGGGCATCGTGGCGGACGAAGACGTACTCCACCGTGCGAAGCTCCGGGGCGACGTGCGTCGGTGGGTGCCCGTGGCATGCCGTTGGCACCGGGGCGAACCTCTGGGCGGTCTCTTGCAGAGCGGAGCGCTGCTGTGCCGCGGACCATGGTGCCGTGGAGTCGGGGAGGAACTCGCCCGGCACCCGCAGCGGTTGCCCGAAGACCAACTCCGCCGCGGATGCACGCAGGTCCTCCTTGGGCGCCGTCCGGAGGCCCAGCAGGACCCAGGGGAGCCTGTCGACCCAGCCGCCGTCGCGGAGGGTGGCCCGGAGCGCGGCCTTCAATGAGCGGTGAAATCGCTCACACAGGCCGTTAGCCTGGGGGTGGTAGGCCGTGGTTCGGTGCAGCCGGACCCCGAGCCCCTGCACAACCACCCCCCAGAGCTCCGAGGTGAACTGGGGGCCGCGGTCGGATGAGATGTCTGAGGGGGCGCCGAACCGGGCGACCCAGGTGGCGATGAAAGCCTGCGCGACATCGGCCGCCGTTGTCGACGCCAAGGGCACGGCCTCCGGCCACCGGGTGGTGCGGTCCACTATGGTGAGGACGTAGGTGAAACCCCGCGAGGGGGGCAGAGGTCCCACCAGGTCCACGTGGACGTGGTCAAACCGGTGTTCCGGCACCGTGAACGGGGCCAACGGGGCCTGGGTGTGCCGGTGCACCTTGGCGCGCTGGCACGCGAGGCACGTCCTGGCCCAGCCGCGGACGGCCTTCCGGAGGCCATGCCAGACGAACTTGTCGGCGATCAGCCTTTGGGAGGCCCTCGCGCCCGGGTGGGACAGGCCGTGGATGGCGTCAAACACCTGGCACTGCCAGCCCGCGGGCACGATGGGGCGAGGACGCCCGAGGGAGACGTCGCACAAGAGGGCCACGCCCGCGCCGTCGAACGGCACCTCGGTGACGCGGAGGCCCGTGACGGCGGTCCGCAAGGCCTGGACGTCGGGGTCAGCGGCCTGGTCCGCTGCCATCCGGGCATAGTCGATGCCGAGGTAGACTGCGTGGGCGACGGCCCGGGAAAGGCAATCCGCCACCGGGTTGTCCTTCCCCGCGACGTGCTGGATGTCCGTCGTGTACTCGGACATGGCCGAGAGGTGACGCTGCTGCCGGGCCGACCACGGCTCGGTGACCTTGCCCATCGCGAAGATCAGCGGCTTGTGGTCGACGAAGGCAGTGAACGCACGGCCCTCGAGCAGATGGCGGAAGTGCCTGACCGCCAAGTGAAGTCCGAGCAACTCGCGGTCGAAGGTACTGTAACGGCGTTCGGGCGGGCGAAGCTGCCGGCTAAAGAACGCCAGCGGTTGCCAAGCTCCACGCACCCATTGCTCGTGCACCGCGCCCACCGCGTAGTCCGAGGCATCGGTGGTGAGGGCAATCGGTGCATCGGGCGCCGGGTGCGCGAGCATGGTGGCGTTAGCCAAGGCGAGCTTCGCGCCCGTGAACGCCGTGTCCATCTGCTCGGTCCAGGTAACGTCGCCTTTGCCCGGCTTACCTCGGAGAGCTTCGTGCAGGGGGCGCAGGAGCTGGGCGATACGGGGCAGGAACCGATGGTAAAAGTTCACCATGGCCAGGAACTCCTGCAGCCCTTTGATCGTGCGGGGGCGCGGAAACCCCTTCACCGCCTCCACCTTGGCCGGCAGGGGGACGGCTCCGTGCCTGGTGACACGGTGCCCCAGAAAATCGATTATGGCGGCGCCGAACCGGCACTTTGCGGGGGTCACAATCAGGCCATGCTGGCCCAGGCGTTCGAAGAGCGTGCGGAGGTGGCGTAGGTGCTCTTCGCGGGACGCGCTGGCGACGAGGATATCGTCCAGGTAGACGTAGACAAAATCCAAGTCGCGCAGGATGCTGTCCATCAGTCGCTGGAACGCCTGAGCCGCATTCTTCAGACCGAAGGGCATGCGCAGGAACTCGAAGAGTCCGAATGGCGTGATGACCGCCGTCTTCGGGACGTCCTCCGGCCTGACGGGGACCTGATGGTAGCCGCGTATGAGGTCCACCTTCGAGAAGAAGGACCTGCCCGCCAAACGGGCGGAAAAGTCCTGAATGTGGGGGACGGGGTAGCGGTCGGGAGTTGTGGCGTCATTGAGACGGCGATAGTCCCCGCACGGTCGCCATCCCCCGCCGGGCTTCGGCACGATATGCAGCGGCGACGCCCAAGCGCTCTCTGAGCGCCAAACGATGCCGAGTCGCTCCAGGGTAGCGAACGCCGCTTTTGCCACCGCCAGCTTCGTCGGCTCGAGGCGGCGTGCCCGGGCGTAGACCGGTGGCCCGACGGTGGGGATGTGATGGGCCACCCCGTGCTTGACGGTCCCCGCTGAGAAGGTGGGCCGCGTGAGGGCCGGGAAGCCGGCGAGGAGGCGGGTGAATGCGTCCGCTGCCGGAAGCGTACAGACCAACGTGGCCGGAACGGAACCGTTCGGCAAGCCGCTTGGCAAGCTGGTTGAGCTGGGCAACGCACAAGCGAGCGAGCTGAACGTCTCGGCCTGGACAAGACGTCTGTGCTTGACGTCGACCAGGAGCCCATTAGCGCACAGGACGTCCGCGCCAAGCAGTGCCATGGGCACGTCGGCGGTGACGAACGTCCATCGGAAAACCTGCCCTCCAAACCGCAGAGAGAGGCAGCGTTTTCCGTACGTACGGATGGGCGTCCCGTTCGCGGCAAGCAGCGCGGGGCCCCCACCCGCGGCGTGCTTGTCTGACGTGCCGGCGGGAATGACACTCACCTGCGCTCCCGTGTCGCACAGGTAACGGCGCCCGGAGAAGGTGTCCGTTATGAACAGCAGGCTGCTCGAACGGCCGGCGCTCATCGCCACTATTGAGCGCCGGCCCGGGCGTTTCCCGACCTGTTGAAGGAGCATGGCGGATGACACTGCCGAGCTTCGTGGCCGAACTTGGCGTGGAACCAGCACCAGGTGGTGGAGCTGGAGGAGCGCGGCTGGCTCCGCCAGGCCGGTGGAGTTGGCGGGTTTCCCCGCGGTGGCGGTTTTCGCCGCGGCGGTGGGCGGGGCGTGGCGGCGTTCACGAGGTGCGTATCAGCATGCTGCGTATGCTGTAGAAGCTGATGCTGTGGAACAGCAGCATCAGCAGCATCAGCAGCATCAGCCTCGAGGGCCGTGACGGCCACGCCGACTCTCGCCCGCGTGTCCGAAGCGGCGAAGTACCTGTCCGCCTCGGCTGCCAATGCTCGGGGTTCCGTTAGCCCGGTCCCGGCCAACGCGAGGCGAACCTGCGCTGGAAGTTGGCGACGGAAAAGCGCCCGGAATAGAGAACCGGGGGCTTCGTCGCCCAACAGTGACAGCATATGGTCCATTCGGACCGACGGGCGCGTGTCACCGAGCTCGGGGAGATCCAGGAGGCAGTCGGCCCGTGCGTCGTCTGTGAGGCCGAACGTGGCTAGGAGTAGCCGCTTGAGTGCCTCGTACTTGTGGCCGTCCGGTGGGTGGCGAAGGACGGACACAACTCGAGCGGCCGTGCCGGGCCCGAGGGAGGCGACGACGTGGCAATAGCGCGTGTCATCGCCGGTGAGGCGCCAAAGCTGAAATTGGGCTTCGGCCTGGACGAACCAGACTTCGGCCTGAGCCTCCCAAAATTCGGGAAGTTTGACGAAGTTGGCCATGGCAATGGCGTCGCGTGTGGAAGGATCGCTCCGGCAGATCCAACGTCGAGGGGGTCACCAGTAAAGCGCGGCGTTACGCGCGCTGCTTGCGAGCAAGGAGGAAGCGGACAAGCGGTAACTTATAAGCGTCTTTATTTCAGGAGCTCACTGTAACACTGGCCCGCCCCGGGCTGGGCGCCCGGTGTATATCATGAGGCCACGCCTACCCCTCGGGCGTGGCCACCGCCCACTTGGTGCGCGGAATGATGTCACCACGCCAGTGGGCTTTTGTGTCCGCCACAACCGTCTATATAATAATAGCGTAAGGACTCGACTTTGTTATCCCTTTTACGCCGCGCCCAGTGACCCGATGTCCACGGCACTAATGGATTTACCATCTATCCCCGATGCCATCTATAATGGTACACTCTATCCATACGCCACATCCTCCCTTCCGTGGATGTTCCACGGGTTTCGGCTAGTTATTTAATATTTTCCTTCAATCCAATATGGCTGCCACACCATGTGACCAACAACGTTTTCGTGGTCATCTTTTAATCACCATGCCTAGTCAATGACACACGTAAAGTATTGTCAATTGATTTGGTGGTTTGGGAGAAGATGTTTAGGGTTTTAGGTTAAATCCAATATGGCTGCCAAACCATGTGACCTAAGATGTCATAAATTTAATATTTCAATACAAGTGTGTCATAGATCATGTGCATGCAATTTCAGATTTTTTGGATAAGGAATTCAATTAAAACATTTTTGGCTGGTATACCACTTCACCTATGATGTCACCATTATCATGCTTTTGCTCCCCACTGGAATTACTTGACAATGTGACAAGTTTCAAATTTTTCCATTTAGCGGTTTCCAAGAAATAATTTTATTATTATTTGCATTTAATCCAAGATGGCTGCAATACCACGTGACCTATGACATCACAATTATCATATAAACATTCTGCATGGGTTTCACTCCTACCCTGAAAGTTTTGTCTCAATCGGACATGTGGGTGCTGAGAAAAACGAGGTTTAACCCGTATGGACGGACGTACGGACAGACGGACAACCCAAAAACATAATGCCTCTGGCCACCTTCGGGGGCGGAGGCATAAAAACTTTATTTTATGTTTTTCATACAGGAAAATAAGCCTGGTATTGGCTTAATGGTTAAGGTAGCTGGCTTAAGATCTTAGGTTCTTGAGCCCCTGTCATGCCGTTACATAACACCAGGTGAGTTGACTCAGACTGCTATCCTTCTGAGTTTGGCAAAATGAGTACCAGCTCACGAGAACAGTAAAATGGTACTCATTGTTTACAAAATGAGTACCACTTTACTGGGCACTGCATCAGCAGCACAGCTGTGCTCCCAGCAATGATGCAACCAGCAACCACAGGCTGCATATGAAATAATAATATCTCAAGAAAAGAAACTGTATTATAAACCTTATTAATTTACCGTTGTGGGGTATATATAGAGTACAGTAGATCTATGATCAGGTGCATTCGTCGATGTGATAAGCATTGACCGATGTCCGGATTCCGCCAAATATATTTCAGTTTAGTGTTAAACAGCATTAGCAACTGTTAAAAAGCTAATCATACATGTTTGTGGTTTATAATATTTTTACTTCTGGTGGAGGTGCTCTCACGAAAACGCCATGATGAGCTATTTATACAAGTTAACACAGCGTTTGTTCAATGAGGAAGCACCACTTTGGGAGGTGGGATATTATTAGTAATAATTTTGTTTTGTCATAACATTAATATTGTGCTGTTGTATTTAGTGTTGTTACGAGAAGCAGCCTTGGAAAAACGCCATGATAAAGCTATCTTAACGCGGATATACACCTCAACATGCAACCCCATTGACGGAGAGAAAACCCCCTTGGCGAAGAAAACCCCTTTGGGTAAAGGGGCAAATGAATTTGCTACAACCTTCATTGTGTGACCCTTAGTGCTCCTGTCAAGTTTGGTTGAGATTGGATGAGTAACGACCGGATGTATCGAGGTCAAAAAATCATCAGACAGACAGACAGACACCAAATTGCGTATTTTAGGATGATGATTCGGTCCAGCCAAAAGTAATCTTTTCTCAAAACCTTCACTATGTCTGATGTTGCGGCATTACAGTGGAAGGTGCTTCAAGCCCGACCGATCATAAGATTGATGTTCTTATTGTTGTTTCCATTTATTCCATTATTCATAGGTTTGATGCTCTTGTTCTTTTTCCCTCCCATCATATCATATCCCACACCATACCATCACTCCTCATTGGTGGGTACGTACCGGCTGTTATTAAAATAATTACAGTGCTTTAAACAAAGTTCCATCGCACAACAGGCATTGCTTTGCAGTCCCCCTTCCACATCCCAGCAAGAAAATGACCTGCATTGCAGCTTGGCTTTCACACTTTGACCTGCACCATTGCTGTTTCTTTTCCTTTCTCTTCTGCCTCAAGTGACCTTTCCCATCCAGATCCATTGTCCACCCTCCCTGGCTGTAGCACGTCAATTAAAGTGTTCAACCGTGGCCCTGGCCTGTCAGCCATCGCTCAACACAGCAGCATTTCCGAATCCTAGGTTGAGAAAAGGCAGGGGGTGGAGCCCGATCTTTCTTAAGCCCTGTCAATCACGCCTCGCCCTCACTATGGCTAGCACACTGATGGACGCGACGCTGATACATTGGAATTAGCCTCATCCAATCCGCCTACGATTTGCATGCGAATGGCTTCAGCTTTACAAGAATAATAGAGCACCTGCAGAGGCAAGAGCGACGTCCGTGAACTCTGTGTGAGCCTCCAAGGACGTAGTTTGGAAATGAAGGCCTCATTTTGGCCACCACTGCTTTGGCTTAAGGCGTGACTGCCACGGGCTTGACAAAGCTGCAGTTATGTATGTTACCCAAGTCCGATGATTACAACCTTCCTTTGTGCGTGTGCTGGGTGGCTTTTCTCACGCACCTGCAAATTATGTCTTCCAGTGAATGTCAAAAGTGAATCTTTGCCTCGAGTATGCAGCGTTTCAATGAGCCACATAGGTTATATTATGGTTGGGACAGAGGCGGAGGCAGGGCTTTAATGCAGGTTAGTGACTTTTGCCAATTAAAGGGCAGTACTTCTAATGTAAAGTAGTTTCCTGTGTGTAGGATAAGGTAATATTTCACTTTTACAAAGTCACGCGAAATACAAAACCTTGCTCTCTGTATTACAATTCTGAATCCTAAATTAAACACGCAAAGACAGTTATAAAAAAAAAATGAAAGACTTTGGCGTGATCTTGAACCCCTTTTGTGAATTGCAGTTTAATGAATGAAAGGGTCTTTTATTCTGAAACTTACAATCTAACAAAATAAAAAGGAGATCTCACAGTATTATGAACTATTTGAATTTTCTTTCCTTAATCAGTTAACTCTCCAGTAAGAACCATCCTCATTTCAAATATTTAGCCTTCTCGGCTCTTTATTATAATTACAGCTTTCCAGGCTCTTTATTATAATTGGAAAGTAATATCTAGATTTTATTTGTCCTCTAAAATACAGTGGCTTCAGAAAGTATTGTCATGTCCCCGGGGTTAACACCCCAACAGGACGAATGACCGGAATGAGCTTTAACTCCGGGGCGTATTTCGAACTGGGCGGGATTATTTCTGGCGCGCGCGGGAAGGTTCGAAGTCTTACCTGGGACGGACGGCCGACATTGGGTTAATCCGAACCCACAAACAAAGAAACAAACCAGGACAAGAAAGGTAAAATTCAACAAATAATAAATTTATTAAAAGTAATTGTAACCAAAATAAAATCCTAATTTGAGACATCTCCATTCAGACTCGTATACAAACAAGGGAGAAATGAAACTAAAAGAAAATAAACCCACTGGTCGCCCAACCAGACCCCCCCTCTGATGGGTTTCCAATTCCAGACACCACCGGCTGCCAGGGACAAATTACCTCAGGGGGGACCGCAGTCACCGCTCCTCCAGAGCTTGATCCGTACCTGCGGACACACACACCTTCTCTACCCACAAAATCCAAACTGGCATTCCCTCCCCCGCTTCCATCTCAAACACAGCAGTGCAAAAGATCATTTGTGTTCCTACACTGCAAATCTACCATGGCCTGCTTACATGTGAAATCTGCATATTCACATTTCCAAACACAACTCAATTTTCATCCTCACGCCAACACAAAAACACAATCTTGTACATATTTAACAAGCACCACCCACAAGACACTTTGTGGCATTCAAACCGATCCACCCACTGACCATGTAATCACTCTCACCTGCCCCCACTCCAACTTACCCATGTCCCAATTTGTGAGCAAGTACCAAACACTTGGGACAGGACACATCAAGGCACCTTACCTTTAAGTGCAGGTAGTCACAGGTTGGTCGGGTCCAAGAGTGCCGTCCACCCTGCGAAATTCCAAATTTATCCCATGGGGCCAATCAATTTTCTGAAAATGTATTTTTGTCTGACTGTACTGGCAAGCATGTGGATCTGCCTCCTCTGGTGGCCTTTCCTACACTACTAAATTTGGCTACAACAGCTCCGCCCCTCTACCATGTGAGGGCTATCGGGTAAGTTGAGCAGCCGAACTGCCAACATGGCCCACGAGTGTCCAAAAGGACGCGACCCACCATCCATCCTTCGGCCTCCTGTGAGGACCACTGGTCCACTAGACCAAGCTGGCCAATGTGGTGAGCACCTGCTGCCAACTCCGCCATTCCCAAGGCCTCAGACTTGGGGGCACAGTCGCAGTGCGTGGCATCCCCATCACGTCCCCTGCACCTCCTCACCTCCCCCAGTCCCCAGGGGGAAATAGTCCTCCAGTAGGTTAGAACCACATGGAACAAAAATCCAAGGACAAAAGTATCACTCAACAGTGCAGCTGGATGCTGGCCAGTCCCTAGGCCTCGCCAGTCTGAGCTGTTGACAGCTGCTCTTTCCTTTAGCTCTCGAATGTTCCACGCTGATGTCACACTCTCTCCAATCATCGAGCGCTACTCAATCATCCCATCGTGCCTCCACCAATCACGAAGGCTGGGGCGCGGCCTTCTCGCTATGAGTCGTCGGGGGCAGAGCCCAGTCATCGCTCGGGAATGTTCAGATGACGTCGGCGGTCCTGAGGCGGGATTTATGTGCTGATCGGCAAATGTTGTCCCTGTTGGCCCTGGCGGCGCTGTGAGCAAATTAGTCCATTTGTTATAGTTGTTTTACTGAGCCCTCGATTTCCTGGCCATATTAAAGTGAAATCCACTAATATTAAAGTGGATTTCCTGGCTGGCCGAATGTAATAAGAACATTAGGGAAAATCACAGGGAGGCAATCACATACAGGGGAATTTAACCTTACAGTCCCTATAATTAATTAATATAAAACCACCCTCCTTATGGCGACATGCAAACACTCTTACCCAGACAGACAGCCTACTTATGTACATTGAGATGGCTTTGCGGCATACGGAGCATTCTAATCTACACATGCTGAACTTTCTTAAGGTATTTCATTGTTTACCCCTACAAATGTAATAGTATTCACCCCCCATGACCTTTTTCACATTTTAGGTTACAGCCTGAATTTAAAATGGATTGAGATCTTTGTCATTGATCTACACATAATACTCCATAATATTAAAGTGGAATATATTTTTTAGAATTATATGCAAAATTTAAAATGGTATTAAAAATGAAATGCAGAAATATCCAATTTACACAAGTATTCAACCCCCTGAGTCAATACTTTATCGAAGCGCCTTTGCCAGCGATTACAGCTTCAAGTCTCCTTGTGTATGTCTGTATCAGCTTTCCGCATCTGTATTTGTGGAGTTTCTCACATTTTTCTCCAATTATTCCTTGCAGATTTGCCCAAGCTCTGTAAAGTTGGATGGGGAGTGTCGGTGAACAGCAATCTTCACGTCTTTCCACAGATTCTCAATGGGATTCAAGTCTGGGATCTGGCTGGGACACTCAAGGACTTTCACGTTCTCTTTCTGAAGCCATTCCATTGTTGCTTTGGCTGTATTATTGGGGATATTGTCCTGTTGGAATGTAAATCTTCGCTGTAGTCTGAGGTATTTTGCAATCTGAAGCAGGTTCTCCTCAAGGATTTGCCTGTATTTGGCTCCATTCACTGTTCCTCTATCCTTACAAGTCTCCCAGTCCCTGCCACTGAAAAGCATCCCCATAGCACGATGCTGCTACCTCCATGCTTCATGGTAGGGAGGGTGTGAGATGGGTAATGAGCTGTGCTTGGTTTCTGCCAGATGTAGCATTTTGCCTTCAGGCAAAAAAGTTCAATTTTCGTCTCATCAGACCACAGAATCGTTTACCTCATACATATTTATAAGCAAGAACAGGGACACAAAAGTGTTGGATACTGCAAAACCCTTTGGTTTTACACATGACGTATTATGTAAACCTACTTCCGTTTCAAGGTAGGAGGAGTCAGTTGCTCCATGATGCCCTGCAGCCGAAGGCTTGCGTGTTCGGTCACTGTGTTGTTTGAATAAACTCAGATGTTCATTTCTGCCTCCTTGAACTTTTAACAAAAAGAAATATCTTACCCTTATGCACATAATCCATCTTAGCTAGTCAACTTAGCATGACTCTACACACAGCAGGTGCCTCAATCATTCCCGGGGTAAACAAGATAAGGAAGAGTGATAGACAGAGAGAAGAGAAGAAGGCAGGGCGTATTGTCGGCCCTTTTCTCAACCGATGCAATCTGGCGGGCTTACGTTGGTTCCAACGTTTAAAAGGGGAGAGGAGTTAGAAGAGGAGGATAATGGTAGGTAGTGTGAGGACAGGCGCAGGTGAATGCTTGTAATGCTTCAGAGGAAAGCGTGATATGCGAGTCAGTAACCCTGCCTTGAACGGGATGAGAGTGTATCGTTGAGTACTCTCGTGCATTCAAAGGGAAAGCCAGAGACAGAAAGTGTAAGTCGGTGTGTTTGCCCGGCATGTCCAGGGAAACTCCGCAGCCCGTCAGCTCTCCGCTGCACTGCAGCACCAGACCGTTCATTCTCACTGGCTCAGCCTCGTAGGTTCATCCTTGACTTCACTATCCTCAGACGTGCATAAGGCCCAGCTCTTTAATTTTCCTAGCTTATATTGTTTCTCAGACTGGCATGGCCTAGGGACTGTCCAGCATCCAGCTCCACTGTTGAGTGATACCTTTGTCCTTGGATGCTTGTTCCATGTGGTTCTAACCTACAGGAGGGCTATCTCCCCATTTTTGGCCTTGTCACCATATGGAGCTCATTGGGTGAGCCAGGCCTCTGCAATGGAGTTTACGACCAATCCCGCCCATCTGCGACTCTGCGGTTCGGGCTGCGTTATCGTGCGCTTGATGTGCTTGATCTTATACAGCGCTACCTGATAATGTTTCTTGTGGATTTGTTTTGTATGTTGGTTTTCCAATGCGCGCAATATTGAGTGTGACGTTTGAGAGTTGCAAGGCGTGCATGGATGTGCTGCAGATATTGAGACATAGGGAGAGGGAGATAAGAAGAGAGTGAAGGACAGAGGGTTTCGATGGAGGAGAATCACAGAGGGGGGTCTAAACTTTCTGCACAAACGCAACACATTTCCCTTTCCACTGATACAAGTGGAGGGGTGGGGGGGAAGTAATTTAGCGAGAAATTGTTACTGATAACTACGCTAAGAGACTCTTTATGTGTTGTATGTCTCCACGGGTATTCCAAAACCATAAAATGCCAAGTACACCTGACACCAAATGTTACAGGTTCGAGGTGCGTACTCATGGGGGGAGTTTTCGGACCCACTTCCTGGCCGATGACCCTGAACCTGACAAGCCGCAGATAACTCCACGGCACGACGAGTTTCTAAGCAACCAACAGCTGCTGTCTGAGATGCCTAAATTAGGTGGGGCACCGGTGTGTGTAGTCTATGGTCATGTGCATAGTAGTCTATAAAATACATACGATTGGAACATGTATTCTATACATTAAAACCTAAAAGGTCTGCTTTTCGCCATATGAACATAAACTTGGCGTCTGCAACACCACACAAAACAAGTCCTGGCGAGGATCTGCAATCTCAGAATGCTCTTTATAGTTTTGGTATTAAGTATGTACACAGATTTTACTTTATAGAATTGGCCTTGTCTAACTTGCTGAACAAGTTTATAGTATAGTGTGGCGGGCACATGGAGCAATAATTCCGCGCACCAGTGGGTGGCGCGAGCGCCCAGGCGGGGACCGATGGCACATGCCCCGCCCTTCGACCGAGCGGCCATGCCCGGGGACTAGGCGTGGCCTCGGCACATATATGCGGGCTCTAAGCTCGAGCCCGCCCAGTGCTGCAGTTCGAGCTTTGATAATAAAGACTCTTTTGGTTTTATCAAACGCGTTGTGGCCTACCTCTTTGGCAAGCAAGTTGTGTGCGCAGCACCACACTTCACTGGTGACCCCGATTGGTTCAGCCGTTGCTGACCACCGAACGCGCCATGGCCAACAACGCCGTCGCGGTAAAACTCCCAGAGTTTTGGGAAGCACAGGCCGATGTGTGGTTCGTGCAAGCCGGAGCGCAATTTCAGCTTCAAGGCATAACGGCGGACGAGACCCGTTACTACCACATGGTCGCCGCCCTCGGGCCCGGCACTGCCGCCTGGGCCGTGTCTATCCTGCGGCACCCGCCGGTCGAACACAAGTACGGGGCGCTCAAACGTCTCCTCATCGCCACGTTCGGCCTCACGGAGATCGAACGGGCCGACCGCCTCCTGGACCTTCACGAACTCAGCGACACACGACCATCCATGCGGATGGATTACATGCTGTCGCTGCTGGGTGACCAAGCCCCGGATTTCTTATTCCGGGCGCTTTTCCTACGCCAGCTACCTCTACAGGTACGCCTCGCGCTGGCCGGTTCCAAAATAAGGGAACCCCGCGCCCTGGCCGTAGAGGCCGACAAGTTCTTCGCGGCTTGCGACACGCGGTCGAGTTACGGTGCGGCCGTCGTGGATCCCGAGGCAGATGCTACTGCGTCCCTCGTGGCCGCTGCCGCACCCCGCCCACCACCACCGCCGCCGAGAACACCGCCGCCGCCCCCGCCGCCGCAAGCCTGGTGCTATTTCCACGCCAGGTTCGGCCACAAGGCTAAGAAGTGTTGCCCGCCGTGCTCGTTTTGACAAGTCGGGAAACGACCGGGCCGGCGCTCGGTAGCGGCCCTGAGCGTCGGCCATTCCGGCAGCCTCCTATTCATCACGGACACCTTGTCCGGGCGCCGTTTCCTCTGCGATACAGGAGCGCAGGTAAGCGTCATCCCAGCCTACACGTCCGACAAGCGAACCGCAGGCCGGGGCCCCGCGTTGCTTGCCACCAACGGTACACCCATCCGCACGTTCGGGAAGCGCTGCCTCTCCCTGCGGTTCGGAGGGCAGCGCTTTCAATGGTCGTTCGTGACCGCCAGCGTGCCCATGGCATTGCTCGGTGCGGACTTCCTATATGCGCATGGGTTGTTGGTCGACGTAAAGCGCAGACGGCTCGTCCAGGCCGAAACCTTTAGCTCGCTCGCTTGTTCGCTGAGCAGCTCGTTGAGCGGCTCACCGAGCGGCTTCCCAAGCGGCTTGCTGGACGGTTCCGTCCCGGCGAGTTTAGTTTGCACGCTTCCGGCAGCGGACGACTTTACCCGCCTCCTCGCCAGTTTCCCAGCCCTCACGCGGCCCACCTTCTCAGCGGTGGCCGTTAAACACGGGGTGGAGCATCACATCCCCACGGTCGGGCCGCTGGTCTATGCCCGGGCACGCCGACTTGAGCCCACGAAGCTCGCGGTGGCGAAAGAGGAGTTCACCACGCTGGAGCGGCTGGGGATCGTGCGGCGCTCCAACAGCGCTTGGGCTTCTCCACTGCACATCGTGCCGAAGCCTGGCGGGGGATGGCGGCCGTGCGGGGACTACCGCCGGCTCAACAATGCCACCACCCCCGACCGCTACCCAGTCCCACACATTCAGGACTTTTCCACCTGGTTGGCCAACACGACCGTGTTTTCAAAGGTGGACCTCATCCGGGGCTACCATCAGGTCCCCGTCCAACCGGACGACGTCCCGAAGACGGCCGTCATCACCCCTTTCGGCCTCTTCAAATTTCTAAGGATGCCCTTCAGGTTGAAGAATGCGGCTCAGGCGTCCCAGCAGCTTATGGATAGCGTCTTGCGCGACTTACCTTTCCTGTTCGTCTACCTGGACGACATCCTAGTCACGAGCGCGTCCAGGGAGGACCACCTGCTCCACCTCCGCACGCTTTTCGAATGCCTGGGCCAGCATGGCCTAATCATCAACCCTGCCAAGTGCCGTTTCGGTGTCGCCACCATCGACCTCTTGGGGCACCGCATCACCGAGCACGGGGCCGTCCCTTTACCGGCCAAGGTGGAGGCGGTCAGTGCTTTCCCGCGGCTCCGCACGATCAAGGGGCTCCAGGAGTTCCTGGGCATGGTAAACTTTTACCACCGCTTCGTGCCCCACGTCACCCGGCTCCTCCGCCCCTTGCACGAGGCCCTTTGGGGGAAGCCGGGCAAAGGTGACATCGCATGGTCGGAGCCGATGGCCGCAGCGTTCGCGGGCGCAAAGCTGGCTCTGGCCGACGCCACCATGCTGGCGCACCCGGCGCCCGATGCACCGATCGTCCTCACCACCGACGCGTCGGACTACGTGGTGGGCGCGGTGCACGAGCAATGGGTGCGTTGTACTTGGCAACCGCTGGCGTTTTTTAGCCGGCAGCTTCGCCCGCACGAACGCCGGTACAGCACCTTCGACCGCGAGCTGCTCGCGCTCCACCTGGCGGTCCGACACTTCCGCCACCTGCTGGAGGGCCGCCCGTTCACGGCCTTCGTTGACCACAAGCCCCTTGTGTTCGCGATGGCCAAGGTCGCCGAGCCATGGTCGGCACGGCAGCAGCGCCACCTCTCTGCCGTGTCTAATTACACGACGGACATCCGTTCGACGCCGCGGGCACGGCCCTCCTATGCGACGTCTCCCTCGGCCGGCCTCGCCCCATCGTGCCCGCTGGCTGGCAGCGCCCGGTGTTCGACGCCATCCACGGCCTGTCCCACCCTGGCGCGAAGGCATCCCAGAAACTCGTCGGGGCGAAGTTCGTCTGGCATGGCCTCAGGAAGGATGTCCGCGACTGGGCCAGGACGTGCGTCGCGTGCCAGCGCGCAAAGGTCCACCGCCACACCCAGGCACCGTTGGCCCCGTTTACGGTGCCCGAGCGGCGGTTCGACCACGTGCACGTCGACTTGGTGGGACCTCTGCCCCCCTCGCGAGGGTTCACCCACCTCCTCACCATGGTCGACCGCACCACGCGGTGGCCGGAGGCCGTCCCATTGGCAGTGACGTCTGCGGCTGAGGTGGCGCAAGGACTCGGGGTGAAGCTACACCACACCACGGCCTACCACCCCCAGGCCAATGGCCTGTGCGAGCGCTTTCATCGCTCCATGAAGGCCGCGCTCCGGGCCAGCTTCCGCGACGGCGGCTGAGTCGCCAGGCTCCCCTGGGTCCTGCTGGGCCTCAGGACGGTGCCCAAGGACGACCTGCGCGCGTCCTCGGTGGAGTTGGTCTTCGGGCAACCACTGCGGCTACCGGGTGAATTTATCCCCAACTCCACGGCTCCTTGGTCCGCGGCGCAACAGCGCTCTGCCCTTCAGGAGACCGCCCGGAGGTTCGCCCCGGTGCCAACGGCACACCACGGTTGCCCGCCTTCCCACGTCGCCCCGGAGCTTCGCACGGCAAAGTACGTGTTCATCTGGCACGACGCCCACCGGGCACCGCTACGGGCCCTTCCGCGTGCTGGAGACCGGTGACAAGTTTTTCACGGTCGACATCGGCGGTGCCCTGGATCGCATTTCCGTGGACCGCCTCAAGCAGGCCCACCTCGATCCGGACCACCCCCTGCCGGCAGCTCTGCCTCCGCGTCGAGGCCGCCCCCCGGCGGTCGGACCCCAGGCACCCCCGCCAGCAGCTCTGCCTCCGCGTCGAGGCCGCCCCCCGGCGGTCGGTCCCCCGGCACCCTTCAGCCCCGCCGGCCCGCTGCCCCCCAGCCCTGCACCCATCGCCAGGGGGCGTTTCGGCCGGGTCATCCGGCTTCCCCGCAAACTCACCCTTCAGGTGCGCGGGAATTTTGGGGGGGTCGCGTGTGGCGGGCACATGGAGCAATAATTCCGCGCACCAGTGGGTGGCGCGAGCGCCCAGGTGGGGACCGATGGCACATGTCCCGCCCTTCGACCGAGCGGCCACGCCCGGGGACGCGCCCATGGCCTCGGCACATATATGCGGGCTCTAAGCTTGAGCCCGCCCAGTGCTGCAGTTCGAGCTTTGATAAAGACTTTTGGTTTTATCAAACGCGTTGTGGCCTACCTCTTTGGCAAGCAAGTTGTGTGCGCAGCACCACACTTCAATAGTGTACTTGTCCAGCATGTATCATCTTTTGGCTCTTCTAGGTCTGTATCGAACCAAAAATAAAAATATATATTGTAGCTGTATCAGCAGTAATTAATCAGAAGCAATTAAGATTGCAATTCTGAAGGCAGCAGGCCTTGTCAAATGCATCGGCCAGGACCAGATCCAAACTGGAAGCAATGACTGCCACAGCATCACCAATTGTTTTAAAACCATGGATAATTGGTTTCAATTGGTTCATTTGCACTGGGGCAATTTAAGCTGAAAGTGCCCCAACTCACCTGCCACTCCAAGAGCACAGACCTGTTGCCCAATATTGCCACCTGTCATACATTATATGATCAACGACACTCAGATAGCTGATGGGGAGCGGGGTAGATGACGTAAGCGTAAACGCTTGGAGAAGTCCCATCATTTTGGTGATGTCGACAGAAAAAGAGAGTCTCCATGAGAAGAGATCGGAGAAGCAAGGAAGAGCCAGTGGCGGTGGAAAGAAGCCATACATGGCAGGGAAGATGGGCATTGCCCACAATATGGGGGCCTACACTGGGCCAAAGTGAACAGGCTGGGTCAAAGCAAGGCACAGTTAGACAGCAGTTGAATGTGGTTGAATGTGAGCAAAGGTTCGACCCCTCTAAGCCAAAAGTTGATCCGAGCAGTACTGGGGTGAAACCCAGGCAATCCTGCAAAATATGAGTGGCCTTGCCATTGTTCGACACAAGTGGGCACAATGAACAGAGCCGTATACTGCTGCCAACAGCGGGTTGTGGCTACGCCCATCGGAAACTATAAGGTGCCTTACCTATTGCCCCTATGCCACGGCCGTTAACGAGTTGAAATTGAATCGTCAGCCTGACAGCTTGGATGGAGTGAAAGAAAGAATAGGAATTCAAATGGGAGCCCCAATGCTAACTTGTGTGTGTTTGTGTCTTTGCCCACAGCATGCTGCCTGTTTGATATCTGTGTGTAGGGAGATGGAAAAATGGGAAATACTGTTACCATTGATTTACTGACTGTAGTGAAAGATTTAAGATGGCTTTGTAGTTAACCATTTATTGAGTTATGCCTAGTGGTGGCTTAACCGTTAACGTAGCTGGATTAGGATATCAGGGTCTTGAGTTTGAGCCTCTGTCAATGTCCACCCGGCATAACTGCTCACAGTTCGAAAGTCAGTAACCATGCCTTAATTGACGATATCTCAAAAAGTTGTGGATGGGTTCTGACCAAACTTGGTGGACGAGTTGGTTCGGTGACAAGAACAAGTCGGTTAGATTTTGGTTCAGCTCCGAATCCAGATCTAGCCTATCGGTGGGATACAAAACAAACTGTTCAGCCTGGCGGAGGTATGCGTTCTACACCGAGTGTCATTCTAGTTTTATAAATGTGTTCATGGTAAATTGTTGAGATTATGTAAAGTAGATTTTCAATATTGCAAATGAAATGATTCATCACTCGCAATCTAAGTGATTCGATCACGATGAAAAGGTCTCCCGGACAATCTGGACTGCGACCCATAATGCTCTTGGGATAGTCAATTGGACCGCGTTTAGGCCCGACTCGCAACAAGCATTGGAGAACACCATTTGAGCTTTAGGAGTATTATGGTCACTGTATCAGTAAATATACATTTTTCTCTCCTTTATTTTATGTCCTTTTCAAATCGTGCATATCTTGATGTTGAGCTTACAACTACAGTATAAATCGATGATAATTAAAGATGGCATTATCAAGGATTACACTGGGTGGTTTTCGGTTGCCTCCCCGGCCATCAGTCGTTAATTACATCCGCCACCAAAGGTGGATGGAGGTTGTTTTCACCCCTGTCTGTCCGTTTGTCCGTTTGTTTGTTTGTGGACCACCAACGTTTGTTTGTTTCTTGGCAAATATATATATATATATTTTTTTTTTAAATTATAATATAATATATATATTATAATACATTATTTATAATAATATATTATAATATATATATTTTTAATTATAATATAATATATATATATTAGAATATATTATTTATTATAATATATTATAATATATATATTTTTAATTATAATATAATATATATATATATATTATAATATATTATTTATTTTAATATATTATATATATATTTTTAATTATAATAGAATACATATATTATAATATATTATTTATTATAATATATTATAAATAATATTTTTCATTATAATATCATATATATATTATAATATATTATTATTTATTATAATATATTATAATATATATATTTTTCATTATAATATAATATATATATATTATAATATATTATTTATTATAATATATTATAATATATATATTTTTGCAAGTATGTTGATCACTCCGGTTTGTGTGTTTGTGTGTGTGTTTTGTGTGTGTGTGTGTTTGTCTGTCCACTCACTTATACTTGCCTACAGGTTACAGTTTTTAACCGATCTTCACAAAACTTTACCAAACGGGAGAATTCGTGGTCGGACAAATTGCTATATATATTTGAAGTCAAAGGGTCAAAAGGTCAACATAAGCCAAAGGTCAACCACTTTTTTTGAATTTCTAAAATACTCAATTTGCATCCGATTGACTTGAAATTTGAAGAGGATTTACATATCGGCGAACTGAATTCAACCACCAACGATTTTTGAGATCAGTGTAGGCCAAAAGGTGAACATAGGCCAAAGGTCAACCACTTTTTTTGAATTTCTGAAATCCTCAATTTTCATCCGATTGACATGAAATCTGAATAGGATTTACATATCAGATTACTGAAACCAACCACCAACTAATTTTTGAGGTCAATTTGGACCATAAGGTCAACATAGGTCAGATTTCGAAAATTGTCAATTTTAAACCGATTAACTTAAACTTTGAAGACGATTTGCATATCAGGTCACTGAATTCAACCACTAATTATTTTTGAGGTCAAAAGGATGCTCCACTGAGTGCCATTCTACTTTGTTCTGTTTTGCCAAGTGTCGCTCTATGAGAGATTTTTCATTTGTGTGTTTGTCCGCTCACTTACACTTGCCTACAGGTAACAATTGTAAACCGATCTTCACGAAACTTCACCAAATGGTAGAGTTCGTGGTCCGACAAAATCCTATATATTTTTGAGGTCAAAAGGTCAACATAGGCCAAAGGTCAACCACTTCTTTCCAATTTCTAAGATCCTCAATTTTCAACCGATTGACTTGAAATTTGAATACGATTGTCATATCAGCAAACTGAATTCAACCACCAACTATTTTTGAGATCAACATAGGTCATAAGGTCAACATAGGCCAGAGGTCAACCACTTTTTTGAAATTCCTAAAATCCTCAATTTCATTCGATTGACTTGACATCTGAATAGGATTTTCATAGCTTACTGAAACCAACCACCAACTATTTTTGAGGTCAACATAGGCCAAAAGGTCAACATAGGCCAAATTTCTAAAATTGTCAATTTTCATCCGATTAACTTAAACTTTGAAGACGATTTGCATTTCAGGTCACTGAATTCAACCACTAATTATTTTTGAGGTCAAAAGGATGCTCTACTGAGTGGCATTGTACTTTGTTCTGTTTTGCCAAGTGTCACTCTGAGTGATTTTTCATTTGTTTGTTTGTTTGTGAACAAGATATCTCAAAAAGTTGTGGACGGATTCGGACAAAATTTGGCAGAGATGTAGCATCCGATCCTTGTCACATACAAGGACGAAATGATTAGATTTTGGTGAATATCCGGATTTGGATCCGGCTAGTAGAATTTTTTAAAATGATTCTTCACCATTGGGAGATAGGGACAAAAACGATACATAGCAGGATATCTCCAAAAGTTATGGACGGATTTAGACGAAACCTTGTGGACTGGTTATGTGTGTGACAAGGAAGAATCGATTCGATTTTGGTGAACATCTGAAAATGGATTCGGATATGTCAATTATTAATTTTTTTAAGTGATTTGTCAACAATGGGGGATAGGGCCAAAACAATACATAGCGGGATATCTCAAAAAGTGATGGACGGATTTGGACGAAATTGGACAGGTTGTGTGTGTGACAAGAAAGAATCGATTCCATTTTGGTGAAAATTCGGATCCGGCTAGAAGAATTTTTAAGTGATTCTTCACCATTGAGTGGTATGGCCAACCAGGCGGAGGTATGCTCTCTATTGAGTGCCGTTCTAGTTCCCTCTGCAATCGGAAAGGAGTTTATAATTTAGCCAGGAAACCGGCGACAGCTCACCTACTCAGCTCGGCGAGCCAGGTGAGCTGATGGTGTTGCAAGGCCTGCCGGTCATTTGCTGGTACACCACAATTTCCTCTCCATTAAACTGTCCACAATGTTTATACCACCACATGCCTGCATGCACAGCTTTTAGTCATCATTTCGAATAGGGATGTAGATTTCTGTTTTACCGTGTAGCCCATAGGCATAGGGCAATGCGGTCTGGGCCAGCGTTTGTCTGTCCGTATGTATGTACAGTCACGTGAAAAAGTAAGTACACCCCATGTAAAGTTTTGACTTTTTCAGCATATTTAAACATACAGCTATTTGATCTTCATTTCAACAATATTGATAGATAAAGGTGATATAATATAACAAATATCATGAAACATTTACATTTTGTAGTCCATTGCATAATTTAAATGAACATAAATGCAAATTTCGCAGGTGGAAAAAGTAAGTACACCCTTGGCTCTAATAGGTGGTATTGCCCCCTTTGGCAGAAACAACCTCAAGTAGGCGTTTCTTATAACTGTCTACCAGTCTCTGTCATCGACTGGAAGAATTTTTTTCCCACTCCTCCGTGCAGAATTCTTTGAGCTGTGCGATGTTTGAGGGGTTTCTTGCATGCACAACTCGTTTCAAATCCCCCCACAACATCTCAATGGGATTTAGATCCGGGCTTTGACTTGGCCATTCCAGAACCCATCATTTCTTTCTTTTCAGCCATTGCTTGGTGGATTTACTGGTATGTTTAGGGTCATTGTCATGTTGCAAGGTCCACCTTCGGTTGAGCTTCAACTTGCCGACAGATGGCCTCACATTATCCTCAAGCACCCTCTGGTACAATTGTTACATATTTATGTGAATGTATGTGAATTACCATTCAGGTCTTTGCTTATCAATGTGTAGTAGATTAAGGGTTGTTGTGGTTGGAGGGTCAGGAGCCCTTCTGAAAAAGAGACCGGAAACGGAAGAGGAAAAGACACGAGGAAGAAACGCGACGAGGATTCTTCCTCCTCGCCCCGCTCCGACGAAAGGTGGGATCGATCTTGCGCCGCGTGGAAAAGCGGCGTTCCCAAGCCCGTCTGGCGAGAGGAGTTAAGGGACGTGTACCTACCCGGTGGACACGGCAAGTTGCCGTGGGGCCGTGCACCGACCCAGCGTCTGGCACCGTTCGCGGCACCGTCAACAAAGACGCGTACGGGTCGCACGTTGGGGCCTAACACGCGTTGCAAGCGGCGTGTGGCTTTTGCTTGCTTTACCGTACCCGCTTTGCGTGGCCACGAGGGGGCTGCAGTCGTGGTTCCCGGTACTATACATGCCCGGTGGAAACACGTCCACCCGGGGTTCGTTCAACCGCCCGAGTGCGGCGACGCCGACCATCATCTTGGTCAGGAGGGGCCCAGAGACATTGTGAGGGACAGAGACCAAAAGGGGGTCGTGAGTACAAAAGGGGACACACATATATAAGATGGCCATCTTAATCATCTAGGGAATTGATTGTGGATTGTGAATTGTTGATGGTTGTTTGTTGTTGATTGCTCGGGGAAAATATCCGGGATTGTAGCATTGAAATTGTATGGTATCATTACCCTTGAAATATATCATTGAAACTCAGTTTTCTCTTGGGTGGAATTCATATGGATTGCGTGGCGACAGCGCATATGTGATAGAATTTTCTGGCGAAGTTCCTCTCACGGTCCGGGGGTCACCGAGACCAGGTAGTCACCGAGGGGACCACGTAACACAATGAAGAATTCATAGTGGATTCTATGATGGTGAGCTACCCAGGCCCTGATGCAGCAAAGCTGCCCCAAACCATAATATTTCCACCACTATGCTTTACACTTGGTATCAGGTTCTTGTGGTCAAATGCTGTCTTTGGTTTTCGCCAAACATGTCTTCTGGTACTGTGGCCAAATAGCTCTACCTTTGACTCATCTGTCCAGAGCACATTGTTCCAGAAGTGCTGGTCTTTGCCGAGGTGTTCATTGGCAAACTTTAGTCTTGCCCTGATGTTATTTCTGGACAGCAAAGGTTTCCTCCTGGCACACCTCCCATACAACAACAACAGGCCTTTTAAGGCCATTTGCCCTGCAAGAGCGGGGGTTAGCCTTGCGATCCCCATGACAATGATCTCCATTTTGCCCTATTTTCTGCATCTCCCCTTGTTAACCCCCTTGCCCGCATTTCTTCTTCGACCATCTTTAGCCAGGTCTTTCTCGATCTTCCCCGTCCTCTACTTCCTTCTACATTCATTTCCATCACCCTTTTCAACCAGTCACTTTCATCGTTCCTCAACACGTGACCAAACCATCTCAACCTGTTTCTCTTCACAGCATCCATCACAGGCTCTATTCCCATCATCTTTCGCAATTCATCATTTGTCTTCCTCTCTCTCAACGATACTCCACACATCCACCGAACCATTCGCATTTCCACCCTTTCCAGCCGACGTTGCTGCTCTACGTTCATTACCCATGTCTCACTCCCATAAATCATAACACTTCTCACACATGCAGCATACACCTTTTCCTTCAGCTTCAATGACACTCCCCTCCTCGTCAGCAGGCCACTCAGTTCCCGAAACTTCTTCCATGCACATCTCACTCGAGCAACCGTTGCCGAGTCTGATCCACCTTCTCCATTCAGCATGTCTCCAAGGTAACAAAATGTTTTCACACCTTCCAGCTTCACGCCATCTCCAAGATCCAACTCAACATTTCCTCCATCTGCAGCTCCCTCTGTGCACACCTTACACTTGAATGTAGCTGCCACACTGGTTAATGACCCTCTCAAACCACTACATTTTTGATGAACCCACTCAGCGCACATTGTACATTGAATGGAATTCACTCCGACACCCTTCCTGCACACAGCACACGGCCACTTCCCAGTTCTTTCCACCTCACCACATGCTTTACCACTTGCCATCACCTCCGTTTTTCCGATATTCACCTTCAGACCTTTTGTCTCCATACATTCCTTCCACTTGTTCATCTTCTCCTTCAGTCCATCCATACTTTCTGCAATCAACACCAGATCATCTGCATACAACAACTCCCATGGTAAACCCTCCTTTACGTTCCGTGCCAGCACCTCCATCACAGCTACAAATAGTAGTGGACTTAGTACCGACCCCTGATGCACTCCCACCTTAACCTCAAACTCACCATTGTTCCCGTCCTTCGTCCTAACAACTGTGCGCGCTCTTTTGTACATTGCCATCACTACTCTGATCAACCATTCCTCCACTCATAACTTCCTCAATGCCCATGTCACTACTTCACGTGGAACCCTATCGAATGCTTTCTCCAGATCAACAAACCCAAGAAACAACTTCTTCCTCTCCTCCATATACTTCTCCTGCAACTGCCTCACAATAAAAAGCGTGTCTGTCGTTCCTCTTCCTGGCATAAATCCAAACTGCATTTTGTCAAACTTCACTTTCTTCCTTATCCTCCTCTCCAACACCCTTTCCAATACCTTCATTCCATGCTCCAATAACTTTATCACTCGATACGAGCCACAGTCCAGAGGGTCACCTTTCCCCTTGTATAGAGGGACGAGGGTACTCAGTTCCCAAACCACTGGAATGCGGCCTTCTTTCACCACCAGATTGCAGATCTCTGTCATTCTCTTCACACCCCAATTTCCCGCTGCCTTCAACATATCTCCCACAACTCCCGTCGGCCCTCCCGCTTTTCTACTCTTCATTGCTTTTATCGCTTCCTCAACTTCCTTCTCGGTTATCTTCTCTGCCGGTCCTAAAACTGGGTTACTCTCTATGTTGCCATCCCATTCATTCTCTGCATTCAACAGTATTTCCATATATCTCTTCCATCTTCCTTTAATTCCATCTGGGTCCACAACGATTTGTCCCACTTCATCCTTCAAGCAACTCACCCCCATCACATCACACCTCTCTTTCGCTATCTGCTTTGCAATCCTGAATACCGCTCTCTGACCCTCTTCCGAATCCAAGCGTTCTCCGAACATTTTCCTACATGCCTCCTGTGCCTTTGCTACCTCTTTCTTTGCAGCCTTCTTGGATGCCTTATAACTTTCATGCTCTGCCTTTTCTGCCCCCATACCCTTCACCTTCTGCCACTCCTTGAACTTCTTCCTCTTCTCGTCAATCTTCTTTCCAACTTCATCATCCCACCACCATGTTTCCGAGTGCCCCGGTGGTCCTTTTGTCCATCCACATACCTCACCAACGGCTCCCAACAGACTATCTTTCATTGACATCCAAAAACTTTCAAGCTCAACCACATCATCCTCCACCATACTCAGCCTCTCTTTTAATGCCTCCCTCACTGTCACTTCTTTCAACCTCCACACCTTCATTCTCGGTTGGTACTTCACCCGCCGAGCTCTCCTCGCACCTTTCACCCTTATGTCGCAGACAACCAAGTGGTGCTGTGAAACAGCCTCCTCCCCCGGGATCACCTTTGTGTCCCGGAGGTGCCCCCTATCTCGCCTACGCACCAGCAGGTAGTCAACGGTTGTCGTCGACCCACCTGACGTGTATGTAACAAGCTTATTATCCTCTTTCTGGAACTGAGTATTACAAATCAACAAATCAGCTCCATCAGCAAACTCCAAAATCCTTTCACCTTCTCCATTTCTCACACCATATCCGTAACCCCCATGAACTCCCTCAAAACCGGCCATACTCCTTCCCACATGTCCATTTAGGTCTCCTCCTACCACAACAACTTCCTCATCTTTCACGTTTTCCATCAGCTTCTCTATAGCACACCAGAACTTGTCCTTCGCTTCATCGCTCCGACCAACCTGCGGAGCATATCCCGAGATGATGTTCACCAAGAGCTTTCCAATCATCATTTTCACCATCATCAACCTTTCACTCACTCTAGTCACACTCACCACACTGTCTACAAACTCCTCAGAAAACAGGACACCAACACCATTCACGCCCTCCGGGCACCCTTGCCACACAAACTTGTATTTCTGTCCCTGCCTACCCTTCACCATTCTCACACCACTTCCCTTCCATCTCGTCTCCTGCACACAACATATGTCCACTCTTCTTCTGACCAATACTTCCACCACTTCTCCTGATCTCCCTGTCATTGTCCCTAAATTCCATGTCCCAAATCTTAGAAACCAATCTCCACATCAGACGTCAGACGTTTCGTCGTCATAAGTGGAATGATTTCCACCCTTGCTTCGATCGGGTTCCCCACCTTGAGTGGAGATGGAGTGGGGTCCCCCACGGGGTACTTCGGGCTGTACCCTGCCCATATGTAGTTGTAATTGTCATGGTTCTCTTTTTGAGGCAATGTTTTTTTATGGCCGGATGCCCTTCCTGACGCCAACCCTTTTAGTCGCCTCTTACGACACGCAGGGATACGGTGTACCTATTCTAAACCGGGGTACACACCTCCCATGTAGATCAAATTTGTGCAGCCTCTTTCTCATGGTAGACTCGTGCACTTTGACATCAACAGTGGCAAGAGCTACCTGTAGGTCCCGTGATGACATTCTGGGGTTCTTAGAGACTTCTTTCAGCATCTTGCGGTCTGCTCTCGGGCTGAACTTGCTGGGGCGGCCTGGCCTGAACAAGTTGGCAGTTCTTTGGAATCTTCTCCACTTGTAGATGATCTTCCGGACAGTCGAATGATTGATTTCAAATTGTTTGGAGATCTTTTTAAATCCCTTCCCAGACTCGTAGGCATCTATAACCTTCTTTCTGAAGGCCTCAGAGAGCTCTTTTGATCTAGGCATGGTGACGCCACACACTTCAACAATAAAGAGCAAACCAAACTAAATGTCTGAAGTTTAAATAAGACAGGTTCCTCCAAGATCCTCTCTAATGATGTTCTAATCATTTGCACCTGAGCTGGTGCACCTGATTCTAATTTTAGGTATTTGAAGTAGTGATAAATGTGGTGTACTTACTTTTTCCACATGCGAAATTTGCATTTATGTTTATTTAAATTATACAATGGACTACAAAATGTAAATGTTTCATGATATTTGTTATATTATATCACCTTTATCTATCAATATTGTTGAAATGAAGATCAAATAGCTGTATGTTGAAATATGTTGAAAAAGTCAAAACTTTACATGGGGTGTACTTACTTTTTCACATGACTGTATGTATGTATGTGTGTACGTATGTATATCCCTTCGGCCGGCATTTTACGGGTTTATTCCCTTTAAAATTCATTTTTTCAACATCGGAGCTCCTCGTCCTGAAGATTTTTTTAAAATGAGAATTAGTCAGTTTGTCTATCTTTCTGTCTGTTTGTTTGTCCGCACAGAATAAATATGATTTTCTATGCAACCATTGGTCCGATTGACAGGAAATTTTCACGATAGGTGCACCTCCATCTGTAGAATTTTTTAATGATAATTATGACGTCATAGGTCACGTGGTACGGGCTCCATCTTGGGAAAACCGGAAAAATTTGCACCTCTATATCTCTGAAACCGTTCAATGGAAAAAATTGAAAGGTGGCTCGTTTAAAAGTAAAGCCAAGGGGACTAACATATGTTAATGATGATGCCATAGGTGCCTTCATTATGATGTTATAAATGGA
This sequence comes from Myxine glutinosa, assembly GCF_964187855.1. Lineage (NCBI taxonomy): Eukaryota > Metazoa > Chordata > Myxini > Myxiniformes > Myxinidae > Myxine > Myxine glutinosa. The sequence goes on along the minus strand of NC_136263.1, from coordinate 100,301,953 downwards.
CAAGTAGAACGCTTGATCCGATCAGTATGAAATTTATTGAGCGTGATCTAGGGATAAATTGGTTGAAATGTTTTTGATGACGTCATTAGTGACGTGGTTTGGCAGCCATATTTTTACGGCATAGCCCGAAGGGCAATGCTGTCTGGAACAGTGATTGTCTGTCCATCCGCTGTATGTTTGTCACTCACAAACATCCACCAATCAGAACTGAGGTTCTGGTCGCATTACAGGGGGACAACAGATCCTCCACTCAGCAGATCCAAGCCCGGCTATGCCGTTGTTAGACTATCGGTCTTGTTATTTGGGAAATTCCCTCCATTACTTTCACACATACCCCCCCCACCCCCCTTCCGATCATTCAAACTATGGAAGCCGAATTCAGCTGCACAACATTACCAGTTACTTGCTACACATGAGAAGTGGTGAGATGTCAATACTGTGTTTGATTATAAGATTATAATAAAAATAAACCTAACTGAGACATACATCATGCACTTTTCATGAGATGAGAGGAATTCGTTTTTGGCCTCATTTTTGAGGATTCGGGAGCATTCAAGACAGAATGAGCCATTCAGGGAGACATTTGTACAAACGAATGGAGTGCCAAGCAAATATCACGTGGTGTTATAAAGTTTACATCAGCAACCATGATGAGCTACCTTGAGGGAAGCAGTCGAGTGCATGTCGATGTCCATTGCTGGCACGATACGGTTTCCCAAATGTCGTGCACGTGCGCTCACCAATCCTCGGGAAGCTGACAATTTTCTCAGCTTTCCTGTCACAGATAAAGAGTCCCAGATGTGTCCATTGTAAAAGAAAATTGACCTTCCTCTTTATGTGTGTTAGTCTCTCTCAGTCTCTTTCTCAGTTTATCTTTCTCTTTCTCTTTCTCTCTCTCTCCAGCTCTCTCTCTCGCTCTCGCTCTCTTCTCTCACTCTCTCTCTCTCTCTCTCTCTCTCCAGCTCTCTCTCTCTCTCCAGCTCTCTCTCTCGCACTCTCTCTCTCGCTCTCGCTCTCTTCTCTCACTCTCTCTCTCTCCAGCTCTCTCTCTCCAGCTCTCTCTCTCTCTCCAGCTCTCTCTCTCTCTCTCTCCAGCTCTCTCTCTCTCCAGCTCTCTCTCTCTCCAGCTCTCTCTCTCTCTCTCTCCAGCTCTCTCTCTCTCTCCAGCTCTCTCTCTCTCTCCAGCTCTCTCTCTCTCGCACTCTCTCTCTCGCTCTCGCTCTCTTCTCTCACTCTCTCTCTCTCTCTCCAGCTCTCTCTCGCACTCTCTCTCTGCAGATCTCTCTCTCCCACTCTCTCTCCAGCTCTCTCTCTCCAGCTCTCTCTCTCCCACTCTCTCTCTCTTTCCAGCTCTCTCTCCCACTCTCTGTCCCCCACTCTCTCTCTCCCACTCTCTCCCGCTCCCTCTCACTGTCTCTCCCACTGTCTCCCGCTCCCTCTCTCTCCCATTCTCTCTCTCTTTCCAGCTCTCTCTCGCACTCTCTCTCTGCAGATCTCTCTCTCCCACTCTCTCTCCAGCTCTCTCTCTCCAGCTCTCTCTCTCCCACTCTCTCTCTCTCTCTCCAGCTCTCTCTCCCACTCTCTCTCTCCCACTCTCTCTCTCCCACTCTCTCCCGCTCTCTCTCCCGCTCCCTCTCACTGTCTCTCCCACTGTCTCACGCTCCCTCTCGCTCTCTCTCCCATTCTCTCTCTCTTTCCAGCTCTCTCTCTCTCCCGCTCTCTCTCCCGCTCCCTCTCACACTCTCCCGCTCCCTCTCTCTCCCACTCTCTCTCTCTAGCGCTCTCTCCCACTCTCCCCTGCTCTCTCTCCCGCTCCCTCTCACTCTCTTCTCTCACTCTTTTCTCCCACCCTCTCTCTCCCATTCTCTCCCGCTCTCTCTCCCACTCCCTCTCACTCCCACTCTCTCTCTCCCACTCTCTCCCGCTCTCTCTCCCACTGTCTCCCGCTCCCTCTCTCTCCCATTCTCTCTCTCTCTCCCATTCTCTCTCTCCAGCTCTCTCTCGCTCTATCTCTCCAGCTCTCTCTCACTCTCTCTCTCCAGCTCTCTCTCCCACTTTCTCCATCTCATCAAGGATACTGGATAAATACCAGAGCACGGCTCATGGAGCCACTCTTTGGAAATCGTCAAGCAGATTGCATCGCACCAATTGGAATTTGGAGGACTATTTTATGCAGAACATTTTGACCACAACGTTCATTCGTGCAAATCTTTCTACGATATGTACTTCTGACAAATGTTCTCATAGTTGTGTACGGATGGATGGCCTGTCGAAATGAATCGCGGTTCACCGGTTTCGCTGGCTCGGGCCCTCGGGTAGTGCATCTGCATTCCGCCTGCTCGGCGCGTGCCGTTGAAAGCAGCCATCGTTATAAGGTGGAAACGCGATCCCAAGGAAGCTGCGGCAGGAAAGAAGACGAGGAGAATTTAATGAGAAACCATACTCCAGGGAATTATGGTGGGCGCACCATATTTGAAAGGGACTGTGATGGAGATGTGAAAGAGCGAGTGAGACAATCTGATGGACAGACAAGGAGATCGAGACACATGAACAAGAACAGAGAGCGAGCCATGCGATAAATGGATCGTGACACCGGGGGCTGGTAAACAAACAGCAGGCTGGGTCAGCCAGGGTCAAACGGGTCAGGCCTCTCCTCTCCATTATTCCCACCCCTCACCCCCACACCGCTCTCCCTAAACGCCTTCTCTGTTTTCGTGCAAAACCCCTCGGTTGTGGGAACCACGGGAAGAACGATTCCGACAGTCCCCAGATAGACCGAGGATCCTGGCATAATGTCATGCGAGAAAGGTCGAAGAAACAACATCCGACACCAAATATCGCTCGCCTGCAAATAGCTCAGGTTTTTCGAGAAATTCTGATTTCACAGATATCGTTTTAACGCTCTCTTATGACACGGGGGCCGCAAGCTTAAATCACACGTCCCCCGTGAGTTCGTCCATGTTTTTCCCTTCGGTCCTTGTGATGCATGTGGCGTACACACAAAGGACCCTTCATGGAGCATGTGGGAAAAACAAATGGAACTTGTCTGGGGTGCAGAAACCCTTTAATAATGACGGGTCAACGGTAGGCCTCTACTTTCACTTTAACGATTCAAAAGGGCAGTCATAAAAAAAAAAAACGGATTCACCTGGATTTGTAAACGTTCAAACAGACACCGATTTCAGAGAATAATGACATTATTATGCGCAATTAAAGAGGCTCGCCCACATCCCTCCATTATGTGCACACAAAGCCAAGCCAAGAAATACAACAGAAAGCCAGAGATGCTCACAAACTCTCAAAAGCTATTTTTGTTCTTATTGTAATTTCATTAGTAATGTGTTTGGAACTCAAACTTCCAAATTGTAGGTTCTAATTTGAGCAAAGCATCGAGACCTTGTTAAGCATTAACAGAGGCAAATGCGCAGGTCAAAGTAATATCCTGAAGTACAGTCAGGACCTAAATGTGTAGCTCAGTTCTGATTGTCAATACCTAAAACTAAATGTAATTGCGATAGAGGGAAGCTTCAGCACAGACCAATAATGATTTATTAGGAGGTACAAGGTGAGTTAAGAAGAGTGGTTTATAGAAAAGGCATGCCTGATTTAGGAAAGAGGGGATGTTGAGGTTGTTACAACGAAATGTTGTTAGTGAATAGGCCGGATCTTTTTTTTCTTTTCTTTTTTTTCTATACAAGTTCGAGGCTCGTGAAAGAGCTAACATTAATCACACAAAAAGTCAAACCGACACATAAGACATACAATAAGGGGAGCGGTAGACAAGATGGGGAGAGAGGGGGAAGGACACAAACACAACATTTGAGAGCAGGGACATCGAGAGATCTGTGGGAGGGAGAGGGCTTGGGGGGAGGTGGGAGAGGTATAAAGGACACTGCAAAGACTTCCAGGAAAGAAGTTGGAATTTCAAAAAAAGTGGATCTGGGGTGAATTACCGGGGGTAGAAAAGATCAAGGTTTTGGATGGGGGAAGATAAGAGATTGTGGTGAACAGCTGTTTTAAAGACCTGGAGGGAGGGGTGGGATTGAAGGGAGTGGGGGAGTTTGTTCCAGAGGCGGGAGAAAAGAGGAGTGAAGGTGAGCAGAGAGCCTAGATTTTGGCAGTTTAACCATAATAGGGTTGCTGGTAGATCCTGTGCGACCTGTAGGAATATTTGGGGGACAGAGTTCTGGATCTGGATCTGGATCTGGATCCGGACGTCCGAAATAGAATCGGCAAGTTCATGTCACCTACCCAACGGATCCACCTTGCTTTGTCATAACTCGTCCACAACTTTATGAAATATCGTGGTATGAATTAAAAACAAAATTCAAATCAAATGGAAACATTGATTTTCGGATTCAGAACCTCTCAGACTTTTAAAAAATACACAAAATCTGACCGAACCTTAACATCCGGACTTATGGAACCCGACTATATGTATCGTTTTTAGCCCTATCACTTAATGGTGAAGAATCACTTAATAAACTAGAACGCCACTCAGGAGAGCGCATACTCCCGCCGTGGGTCAAGTTGGAGCCCTATCTTCCAATGGTAAAAAATCCTTCAAAAAATTCCTGGATCCGGAATAATATCCTGAGCTTCACCAAAAACTAATCAATTCTTCCTTATCCCAAGGGCAATCATCCCACCAACTTTCATCCAAATCCGTTCAGAACTTTTCCAGATATCTTGTTCACAAACACACGAACACACACACGGACAGACACGATCGAATGCATTACTCCCTGGCGAGATTAACTATCGAATCTGGATCCGCATTCGGATCTTCACCAAAATCGAATGGATTCGTCCTTGTCAGACACCCAACCTGTCCACCAAATTTCGTCCGAATCCGTCCACAACCTTTTGAGATATCCTGTTCACAGACAAACAGCCAGGGGAGAAAACATAACCTCCGTCCACCTTTCGTGGTGGAGATAACAACGTGGGACACAGGCCTAAACTGGAAAAGTGACGTTAAACACCAGGAGTCTTAATTTTCCAGAGTGCAGGAAATGTAGATATTTATAACAGGAGGAAATGCAGGGAGCGTTGATGCAGGAAGAGGCCATTTGACATGCTGGGCCACATTTCCCCCATTCTGCTTCGTTTTATAAAATGTATAAAATAATAAACAAATGAAAAATAAAACCTTTTTGCAGTTTGATGCATCCCGACCAGTCAAGCCAATATCCATGTACAACTCCATTCGCAATCGTTCTGCATACCCATCTAATTCCAGTTTGAAAGCATCTGCGGCCATTACCTTTCCAGGTATTTTTTTCTAGGCTTTCTAGGTGCCACTACCTTTCACCATTCCATGCATTGACTAGTCCGCAGTGAAAGACCCTTGCCCTGCTGCCGTCCTAACTCTCTTCTTTACCTACAACTTGTGGGCCCTGGTCCTGCCACTGTCCATTCTGCCAACTTGTGATACTTATTTTCTTTATACCCTTCATTATCTTAAACATCTCTATCAACTATCCGCTCATTAATCGCCTCCTTTCCTGTCCTGTCTCCTGGAGGCCGCTCTTTACTCCATGCTGAAGCATCTCCATGGCCACCGTGTCCTTTCTGAGAAGTGGGGATCAGAATTGTACACAATATTCACGGTGAGGCCTCACTTAGTTGCTGCACAGTGTGAACACCACCTCTTTTGATATATAATTTATCTGCCTGCAAATACCACTTAAAACCCGATTCGCTTTCCAGTTGCCTGGCACTCTGCTGTGTGTTTGACCCTGTATCGGTTGCCGCCCCCAGATCCTTCAGCTTTGTCACACGCTCAAAGACTTCCCGTTGCATCACGTAACTCCAATTTTCATGGCATTGGAATAAAAGAATTTTTTCCTTCCAGTAATTATTTTTCCTGCCTAACCTTACCAAATATGTTGTTAATCCCAGTTCCGATACTTTTTTAGCCTCCCCACCCTGCTCTCGCCTGAAAACCCCTCCCCATTTCCCTCTTCAATTCCCAATGCAAACTTTGCTGTCCCCTTTCTGTTTGGCATAATGATTTCTTTGCTGTCCCAAAGACTCACTTTGCCACCAAAATGATTCCCATTGCTTCCTAAACATAAACCTTGTTGGATGCATCATTCCTCCAACCATAGCTTGACTTCTATCACCCTACTCATAAATTATATTCCCTTTCCTATTCGCGGAAGAATACCAGAAAACATTACTTCACATCCCTTGCTTTCAGCCCCAATAAATCTGTACCTATTTTTCCAATCCTCCAAGTAAACTGTCTATATAATTTGCTCTTACCAGTACCATACACAAGCAATGTCTTACTGCCATGACCCAATACAATGTGACTTAACCTTACAAACTGGCAGGATAACTGAGAGGTATGCACACCCACCTCTGAGCTGTCGAGCCTGGATTTGAATATTGGCCATAAACTGTTATCCTGGTGTTTCTCATACAGAATGAGGCATCCATGTATGTGCTATCCATTGGTATCCCTTCGGAAACCATTAGTTGGTGGACGTTAAATATCCCACGGTGGCCTTTGCGAAGATCAAGTAGGTGGGCTGTCGCCGAGAACCTGAACAAATTACAAATTATTCCTCTAACCTACAATGGGGCATTGCATCAGTGGCAAAGCTGCACCACAGCAAATGAAGCTACCCCCAACCATGTGCTGCATACGAAAAAAGAACAACTTAACCTTCCTTCAATTCCTCTTACTCCCGCTCCTTCAAAACAACACATTTTTTGTCTACTATTATATATTACATATACAGGGTGTTTCAAAACGATGGACCCAATTTAAAAGCAGTGTATTTCACGATGGCAACATGTTACAATTACACAAAAAGTTACAAACGGTTTAATGAGTTATCAAGTTTTACTAACCATTTTATAAATGTTCTGTGTGCCCTCCACCTGCTGCAAGGACAACATCGAGGCGATAGTTGAATTCGTCCCAAACGTCTCTCAGAGTGTGTTCTTTCACTGAAGTCCCCGCTGCCGTGATTCTGTTTTTGAGGTCATCCAGATTAGTCGCTAATGGTGGCACAAAAACACGGTCTTTGACGTATGCCCACAAGAAATAGTCGCAGGGTGTAATGTCTGGGGATCTTGGGGGCCAAGAGTGTAGCACCAAGTCTTGGGGTCCCGTGTGACCTATCCAACGTTGAGGCAGTGAGTCAATTTGAAAACGTCAAACCTGTAGGTGCCAATGTGGCGGTGCTCTGTCTTGCTGAAAAATGAAGTCATCGGAATCTTCATTAAGTTGTTGAAAGAGCCAGTTCTGCAGCATTTCGAGATAGGTTTGCCCCGTAACTGTTTTTCCCTCGAAAAAAAAGGGCCATAAACTTTTATTTGAGAAACGGCACAAAACACGTTCACTTTCGGGGAATCACGCTCATGCTCTACAGTTTCGTGTGGATTCTCTAGTCCCCATATGCGCACATTGTGACGGTTAACTTTACCGCTTAGATGAAACGTTGCTTCATCACTAAAAAATCAAACACGGTAAGAAGCTGTCGTCTTCCATGTTCTGTAACATCGCCTCACTAAATTCTACACGCTTTCCTTTGTCACCTGTACGATGAGCCTGTACCAGTTGCAATCGGTATAGCCTCAGGATTAAACGTCGCCTTAACACACGCCAGACAGTCGTATGAGGGATCGCAAGTTCTTGGCTGGCACGACGAGTGGACTTGCGCGGCTACGCAGAAAACTCTCTTGAATTCTTCTCACGTTTTCCTCTGAAGTGTGTGGTCACCCTGGGCTCTTCCCCTTACATAAACAGCCTGTTTCCTCAAATTGTCAGTACCAACGACAAATGGTCTTTGGCATTGGCGGATCAATGCCAAAACGCCGTTGAAATGCACGCTGCACCGCAATTACGGATTCAGTCTTGCTGAAATGCAGAACGCAAAATGCCTTGTGTTGCGGGGTCGCCATCTTGCGAACGACTGAGGCTAGAGGCTGTTGGTTCGCTGGGAGAGCCATCTAGAGGTGGTCATTTGAAACTCTATGCCCCGCCCTTTCAAGTGATAAGAGGTTCATTTATGGGCGGTTCGTGTTTGCAAAGATATAGCGATTTCAAATCGGGTCATCTTTTTGAAACACCCTGTATTATACTTTTATGTCTACTCTTTCCTACAGAATAATAAGAAGACCACTCCTTTTTGCATCTTCAGATGCTTAGGGCTGCCGAGGCAGTTTCTAGGCTATTGGGTACAATCCTGGACAAGTCGCCACTCCGACGCAGAATACTCGAATGGTTCATTCATTCCAGGAAGCTGGTACTCATTCTGCCGACCTCGGTAGGATGACAAGCAGAGTCAACCCACCTGGTGTTAATTCAACGGCAGACGGGGGATTGAACTCAGGACCCTGAGATCTTAAACCAGCCACCTTAACCAGTCAACACCAGGCTCCTGCCGAATACAGGATATACATATTTAATCGTTACATATCTACCCCATCCTCATCAATCCATGCCTGCACTCGACTAAACTGGAATATATTGGTAATAAGCTGTAGTAATTACGCTTTGAAAATTTTACAGATTATGATTTGATTAGCAAATATCATTTCAACATTTGCGACCAAATCCTGGCAATCCTTCTATAGCAATTAAGATTGTTTCCATGGTAACACAGACAGCCAGAATGACACTCGGTGTAGAACGCAGATCTCCGCCAGGCTGAACAGTTTATGCTTTGTATCCCACTGAGAGGCCAAATCTGGATTCGGACCTGAACCAAAATCGAATCGGCTTGTTCTTGTCACCTAACCAACTAATCCACCAAGTTTTGTCATTATCCATCCATAACTCTTTGAAATATCAATATATCATGCTTTATATCGTTTTCGCCCCATCTCTCAATGGTGAAGAATCACTTAGTTATTTTTTATTAAATTCCAGTATCTGGATCCAGATCCGGATCTCCACCAAAATCAAATCAATTCATCCTTATCACACACCCAACCTGTCCACAAAATTCCATCTGAATTTGTCCAGTGTCTATAACTTTTTGAGATATCCTGCTCATAGACAAAGAGACAAACACAGGTGAAAACAAAACCTCCTTCCTTCCACCTTTGGTGGCGGACATAACACCCATTTAGACCAAAATAAAAACCTTTTATAGTTTTATAGTTTTTGTGGTTTGAAAAATATTAAATGTGAAGGTGTCTCATGGTTCTTTCTATCAACTCTAGACGTTACTGTTTTGGATGCCTTGTTAGATACTAGCAACTCTAGTTATCATAATAATTTGAATTACTGTAACTAGCAAAGGTACCGGCCCTACGGGCAGGGCTTCAGTTGGGAGGCCCAATTGAAAAAGGAAAAATATCAGAAATTGAAGGTTTAAAAATTTTTTAAACGATTTATATAAACATCCGTTAAATCATATCACACGCAAATCATCAAAATCTAAACAGTATTTGTAGAATTTAAATAAAAGCCACATCACTGTTCATATCGGTAAATATTATTCCATCGTGTTTGGAAAAACTGGAAAATTGGAAAATTGGAAAAATTGTAAATTGGAAAAATTGGGAATAAATTTGAAAAACAATATAGCCGATTTTACTCCAGGGGGTCCCAGGATTACCCACCCAAAATTTCGTTGTGATCGGTTGAGCGGTTTTTGCGGTACCTGGGAAAAGACAGACAGACAGACATTTGGTGAATTATAGTAAGATTATTAAATCTAATCTTCATCTATTAATTCTTCATCTATTATTATATCAAGAGTAATCTGTTCTGTGCTGTTTGCTTTGTGTGAACAAGAATTGCATTGACATGGAGAGGTCGCAAGATCTTTGCGGGTTGAACGGCTTAAATTTTTCACTTGGACACATTGTCAGGTGGATATTGCATTCTCAATCTCAGAAGCTGTTGTTCATGGTAATTTAAGGAGTCTATCTACCCAGCTTGTACTCACATGAGGGTTCTCAGGTAAATTTCCAGTGGGTTGGTTAATATTGAATCACGGACAATCTCCCCGTTCGATATAGCTTCAGCAACCATGAACTGAAAGGGATTTTTTCTTCTTTTTGCACATATTTGTTATAATTGTATGTATGCTCAGAATACCTGTTATTGCATCACCATCATGATCACCTTTCACCAGTTTTGGTCGGTGGCCTTTGTTCTGAGTCTCCAAGTATTCCATGGTCCTGCAGACACAAACCCTTAGAATTTAGATCATGTGAGATGATCAACAAATTTCACAAAGCCGGTATAGCTTGAGGTTTGTGAAAAGATCAAGACTATGGAATTTACTCAGGAGGCCAGCGCACAATGGCCTGCCATTTTAGAAAATGAATTCCTCAACTTTTTATGTTAATTGGGGTTTTTGGCATATACTCACCGAACTTACCGAGTTCCATTAAAGGGAGTGAGCAGCCAAGGGAATCAAAGGTACATCAGGGAATGGGGAAGGAAATAAGTCTTTGTAACCCCTCGATTCAAAATCCATCTGGGTGTTCGATTACTGCCCTCTACTGGAATATCTATAAAATGCTCGCTCGCTTTGCACGATTTCTCACTCGCTCAGTCTTCACAGTTTTGCACTAGTATCCCAAACCTGGGTTATATCATGAAGGTGTGGTGTGACAAAAGTCACGACTATTAACTCTAACAGTCTGATGCAGCGTTCCCTTCCCTCTTGAGGTTATGTCAACAGATAAATGGTAGGGGTTGGTGTTGCTTGTCGTCTTCAACTTCATTATGAAGTTTCTCAATGTCGAATTGGGAATAGGTAGGACTATTGAGATAGTTCTGAAGGAGATGCCCTTCTATGACTGCCGATTATGATTCCATGTTGATATTCCATTAACACCTTCCACCAAAACAATGTTCAGAAACTGAACAATGACATTTACCTGATCAAGAATAAAGTTGAAACTTTATTTTGTTTTATCAGGATGTACGGTGACAGGACCATGTGGCATAGCTTGACAAAAAACAAGGAGTGTGATGAAGAAAGGCAGGGGTATTCCAAATAGAGTTGTCAAGGTCCAAGAGGCCAGCAAATGGTCTTTTGGGGTATGTGGTTGCAGCAGGGACAGTATATAGGTTTAAAATAGCACTGGATAGATACTGAGAATGAAAGGAGATAGCGAGATGCACGGAGACTGGTCAGAAAGATACATAGCTCGGGACAACCTGGTGTGTGTGTGTGTGTGTGTGTGTGTGTGTGTGTGTGTGTGTGTGTGTGTGTGTGTGTGTGTGTGTGTGTGTGTGTGTGTGTGTGTGTGTGTGTGTGTGTGTGTGTAAAATCGAAATATATACAAGCCCTGTATATTTATTTCTCTGTCACGCAGGATTGACCTCACATTCATGGAAGTGAAGTTGCGTTCGTCACTGAAAGGGAGAACATGTAGTATCAGTGCAATTTACCATTTTGTTTCCACTCAGGAAAGGTGAATTGATGATATCAGAAACTTTTACAACACACATCTGAATTTGGGTTGATTGCGTGATCATTCTGGTTGTTTTGACAACAATAACGCTAGAGATGAGACATTAGTCATTTTTATTTGCAGTAAAATTTTATATGGGTGAGCAATTTTACTCAGTCATTTGAAATTCCATTATCATTGACAATAAACATCTATCTATAATTCCAGTAATCTCTGTGTGTTTGTTTGTTTGTTTGTCTGTGACCGCTGTTTCTCGACAACCACGGGTCCGATATACTTTAAACTTGCCAGGTATATTGCTGGGGACCCGAGGATGTGCCTTTTCAAGGTTTCATATTAATCGGACAATTACTTACCGAGCTATGTCCAAAAAACGATTCAACCAATCAGAGAGCAGCGAGCTATCGCGTGTGCCGAACGTGGCGAACAGACTCTGCCTCGGACGGCACATTTGAGAGCGTATTCATTTATTTCACGTTGGCAAACTATGTTGCCGTTAAACTATGTTTTAAAACTAATTAAAACTACTATCTATAATTCCACGGGTCCGATAAAAAACACCGTACTCGCAAGCCGTTCGCTTTGGACCAAACCATTTCATGTAAATAGAGGGGGGGGGGGATTGTCACCGTACTCGCAAGCCGTTCGCTTTGGACCAAACCATTTCATGTAAATAGAGGGGGGGGATATAATTTTAGATATAGATATAGTACGGGCATGCCCTAGTATTTCTAAAATAATCATACTTTTCTTTATGAAACAAAAGTAAATCCTTTACAAATACAAAAATACAAAAGTAAAAAAGTCATTTTTGATGGGCCTTACACGAGTATGTATAATATGTGTGTATAATATGTAGAATATGTCAGGTATAATATGTATAATCACTTATAATAAATATAATAAAGTTTACCTAAAGGTAAACCTTCTTCTTATGTGGTAAAAATGTATCACATTTACAAGGCTGATGCCTCGGTTCCGCCGAACATACCGGACCTGAGTCTACCACACACGAACAACTTTGTGCCGCATCAGGTTGCTAAATCAACCACGAGTGCCAATCAGTTAACCACGTTATTCAGTGTCTGCCATCTAATACCATTTAACTGAATATCACGTTGCCTCCTGGCCAAGAATCGTACCCTCGGCTATGCACCAACCTTATCGTAATTAGATATTTAATAAGGGCGGCCGAGCTTTACTGCTTGATACATGCAGGACTGAATGAGCCAATTGGTCGGGGAATGATAACCTCCCTAGCTAAACTAAGTACGAACAACGCTGGATCAATGTAGGAAAAGACAGGCAAGGACAGATTTGAAAGGACAACAAGGGATTTATTAGAAGTGCTTACAAGGCACAGGTGGGATCACTGGCATAGGAATGGGTGGGCTTGGGGGGAGCAGCCACCAAAGGCGGCACTTTTGGGGGGGGGGGGCAAATTTATTTGGTTGCATCTATCATCTATCGACACTTATGAGGATCATTTTCCCGTGATGCATGGAAGCGAAGGGAGGGGTTGAACTGTGCAAATGACTCCGCCCTCCGTTTGCTGACCAATGGTTGCAGCCAACAATGTCCTGGGGAGATGGGGTCGGCAAAAAGGAGCGTATGGCATGCCGGGAAACTTGACTTGACCTGTTCCGAGCTCGGGACTGGCTCAGGACTGTTCCGAGCGATGGCAGGCTATAAGTTGTTCCAAGTTAAGGGTTCAGTCAGCATTTGGGTGCGAGAATTTGAATTTCGTAAAGCATGGACGTGTTTGCAATATTTGCCGGCTCACACCACCTCACTTGGGGCGCTCAGCGAGCCTCGGCCAGTATGGTTGCATAGACCGCAGATGTATCTACAACCTCCGCCATTTGTGGGTACTTGGTACCCTCTACGGGGGTGCCAAACCCGACCAAGTAGGTCCCCGGTTCGACATTTCCACTTCCTCAATCACATTTATGACTCACGGCGCTTGGTGCATGTTCCAACTATGTAGCCCTGCTCATTTGGAGCCCTGAGTGTGGCTTGGTGGGTACCTACCCATACAACGGATATATATATATATATATATATATATATATATATATATATTGTTACAGACGCGGTTTTGGATGTTAGTTTACCGAGCGGTTTGGTATGACCGCGTCTGCACAGTTTACCCGATTCCACTCGAACGTTGGCCGAATCGCGCTACACTAGATCAATGAAGGAAAGGACACAACAGCTGGGTTAAAGGACACGACACCAGGGGTACAGTTCTCAAGACCTCCGGAGGAGGTTATAATATGGGTTTGCAGAACGTTTAGATTACACTCACAAGAGATACAGCACAGAAAGGTGGGCACTTAAACACGGTCTTATCTTAGCCCCGACAGACCACAGATAAACGGGACAAGACTGACTCACACAGGGATTGATGGCAAGGAGGGGCAGGTAGTCGATGGCTCAAGGTGCACCTTGGCTCAGGGGCAGAATCGACCCGGTCCGGTCCAGAGATGCGGGAGGTATCGTCGCGCTGGAGGTGGCGTCTGTTTCTCCTTCGTAGCTGGGGGCGCATCTTACGTCACCTCCGGTAAGTGGCTGCGTATATCCAGCGGGGAGTGACACGCCCTCGGCTCGTTAGCTCCGCCCCAGATGGAATCGGTCCGCCGCTTCTTATTGGGTGCGGGGGGGTTACCGGGCTCCGCCCTTGACGAGGAGCTGACGGCGAGCCCCTGCGTGGTAACCCCGTCGGAGCACATGGTCAATGGCGGCTAACCAAGCCGGTGTGAGGACGCGCACTCCCCGCGCCGCTGTTGTTGTTGTTGGTGTTGTTGTTTCATGAGGAAGATGGGAGGATGCGGAGATGAGATTGTGGGGAGGTATTGGGAGGTCCTAAACTTACTACTGGTGCCATACAATCACATTCTGGTGCAACGAAGAGTCAGAATTAATGGAAACGAGTCCTTAACTGACATAGACTAAGAATAACTAGCAAGATGTCCTATAGTTGTCTACGTGAGATGCGGTGAACCTGGGCACGACATTTAATGGGGGAAAAAGGGGAAGGTCGGTTCTACAGAGTGTTGTTTACAGACAATGGGACTAGGGAATGGGGGATTGGGGATAGTTGGGGAGTATTGGGGAACTAGGGGAATATTTACAAGCGGATATGGATGGAGGCCAAATCCCATATCCGCAACATTTATGACTCACGGCGCTTGGTGCATGTTCCAACTATGTAGCCCTGCTCATTTGGAGCCCTGAGTGTGGCTTGGTGGGTACCTACCCATACAACGGATATATATATATATATATATATATATATATATATATATATATATATATATATATACTATATATATATATATATATATACTATATATATATATATATATATATATATATATATATATATATATATATATATATATATATATATATATATATATATATATATATATGTAGGACCTCCGTAATTTGGGTGTACAACAGACCCTCCACAGGGGCACTATGGGCTGCCAAAGTAGGTGTCACGTTAAACTTTTCTGCTCGTGCCACTCAGTGCAGTTTACAACTATGTAGTCTGACTCACCCGGGACCCTCAGTATGGGTCGGTGGATATCGTCTCATAGTACAAACACGAACCTATGGACCCCATAATTTGCGGGTATCCCAGACCCTCAGTGGGGGTGCTGCAGGGTGCCAAAGTATGTCCCACGATCACACCAACAACTGCATGCTTTGTAAGCCAATGACCATTTCGAAAGGTAGACATGTAGAGCTGCATTCAAAGTGCACCACCCCAATGCCAAATATATAAATAACATATTGTTACGGATCTCTGACGTCGGCTCTCCCCTTATCAAGGGGGGGTTAATCCCCTTGTCTTTGATCTGGCCGACGCGAGTCCTGGAAGTTATAACGTTCCTTCTGGTCGGTGGTAAATAGGGTTGTTGGTCGATTTTTAGTCCTATTACCTAATTACTACCACCGACCGTAAAGCAAAGGAATAACTCCCGCTCGAACCACGGATATGGATGGAAAATGCCGAGCGGATAGTAATCCGCGATCCGAGCTGTTAACAGGTGACTAAACCCGATTCTAAGCAGTTGCGATCGTGCCACACTTACCCAATTAGAGAAAAGACTGATGCGATCGGATGGAGAGGAAACCAGGAAAATAGGAAGAACAGATGGGTTTATTAATTATGTACAAAGAAAGCAGAAGAGGAAAGGAAAGAAATACACAAGAAAGAAAGAGGAAGGGAAAAGCACACAGGGCAGTCTTACTTAGTCTTATCTTATTCCCTGGACAAACGGGCCCGTCTCACACACAGTCACTCACACGGGGATTGCAGATGGGAGGTTGATGGTCACCAGCGTGTCCAGGCTCCAGTCCGGCTCCGGTCCAGGTGATGGAAAACCCAGCAGGCAGCTCTTCGTATGGCGTAACGCGAGCGGACACTTATAATGACGGGGAGAAGGCTGGTATACTGCATACGTACTTTGCGCACGACTCGCGCCAAACGCCGCCTCCCCAATGTCCTGTACGCAAGCGCCAATTGTGCAAGTCCTGCCCTCTCCGCACCGTCCTAAGGTCGACCTTCGCACCATCCTCTCATCAGCGCGCTTCCTCGCAGTCCTGTAAAAGGGCTTTGTGCGCTGGCTTTTTTAAGTGAAGCCAGCGAACGCTCCGCGAGCCCCAACCACGCCCTGTTAGGCGATGTCACTCCAGCCCTGGTTGGCTGGTTATCGCTTACCGGCCCCGCCCTGACGGCTGGGTGACGTTGCCACACCTCCTCCTTGGTGCTCCGCCCCCTTTTTCCAGGCTTCACCTCGTGGCTTATGGCGGCGTTTAGCGAGCTCACGCTCAAGGGCAGCGAACGCTGCTAACAAAGGCACGTAAAAAATTGGGAAGGGCCATGGGGCACAGACTGCGGAGCGCGCTTAATGGCGTCTTTTGGAGGGAGGCTGCAAAATGGACGGAAGGGCTTACTCTTATTTGATTGACACAACGCAGATTCAACTATTGGGAAAATGGCCTTATCCACACATATTATGAAATAACTGATGTCCTATGGTGACCTACGTGTTGCTTGTGGCCTATCTATGGGGTACTACCTTTAACCTTTAATGATGTTATATTTATTTACAAGTGTGGGTTCTCAAAACCGCAACACTGCACCCCTCCTTTTGCCAGGCTCAGCCTGAGCCGATCCGAGACCTGGGTCAGGACTATCTTTTAACAATTAGTGTGACACTTAGGTGTTGTTACCCTCTACTTTTAACCTACTACCCTGAGTGCGACAGTTTTAACACTAGATATGTCCCCCCTGCTGCGTTGTGTCCTACCTAACTGACTCACGCCCACAATTAACCGAATTACGGAATTGTTTTCAAACTAAACATTTAAGCCGGTGGGGAGCATTATTTACAAGACACTACTATTTAATTATTTACAAAACTAGACCCCAGGACCTGTCTTTTGTGGGAAAAAGCGAAGACTTTTTGATAAGAGGAAATGCCAATCGCAATGCACTGCAGCTATACACCATACACCCATATGCACCTAAAAATAAAAAATATGCACAAAAAGCACCATCACCAAAATGCACAAAAACATTTCAATAATTATTAGAATGATGACGTCTTGTGCTTCTCTGCTGGGCCGATGTATCTTGGCTGTCTTCTTGCTTGATGTATGTTTTAATTAATAAAAAGGGCACAAACCGCATCCGCTTTTTTATTTATGGCCAGCAGGGCCAACTCAGGTGGTCCGACTGCTGGGCATTGATGCCACTTAAAACAGTGGTCCGCAAGCCAGATACTGCTGGCAGCAATGGTCTGTCCCAGCAGAGGTGCCAGGCCACAGAACGTGTGGTCCAAAGGTGCCAGGCCACAGAACATGTGGTCCATAGGTGCCAGGCCACAGAACGTGTGGTCCATATGGTGCATCAGTGCAGGCAGGCATGCAGGCAGCAAGGGTGCAGGCAGCAAGAGTGCGGCTGCACAATTCAGGGCACCTGCACACTCCCCTCGCACAAAAGACCATGGTCCATGAGTGGGGAGGCAGACAAAGCAGAGGTTAGCGGGGGGAAAGGGCGCAAGGGTACACGTCAAAACAAGGCAATGCGACATGAAGGGCGCGGGAGAGCGAGCTGAGAAAAGCTCGTCCCTACTCGTTCGTCACCCCCCATGTCAGCCTACACTACCCTTGCCCTTCCCCGCATTTACACTTTACAAATTCCGTCTCTACGTCTTGTCCCCCATATCTCCCCTAAACCAAATTCGTCACCCAATCCCTCCCAAGAAGGAAGGGATGGAATACCCACAATGTCTCACCCACGTCAAGATGCGTCTTTCATTCCAAACATTTGCAACAACCTGGTGTGGAGTCCTGTCACCTTGGTGAATGGATGCGGATGGTGCGAAGAGATTTTCCTCCTAACTATCCTTCTAATTGACATTAACACAGTTACTCTACCCGGGGTCCTGCCCTGCCAATCCATTGGCCATCATTACACTATGTGGTTCTAAAAACCAATTTCCATTGCCCATACCGTGGTGCTCTACCTATTTGGGGTCTCACTCCCCCCATTTTTCAATCTGTGCCCTCGCACAATTTCGGGGCTGGGTCGCGTGGCTCTCCCAGCAGGTCTACTTACCTGCGCACCTCCGCCACTTAACGTCGCCACCCGAGCTTGCCTAGCTCCTCACACCCTAACCTGGGGAAGGCCCTCCTGGTTCTCTAACCCCACTAATGCCCCCTCTGGCATTGGGCTACCCGGGTCCTCCTTCTCGGATCCTCGGGCCCCGCTGAACTCTAACTCTGAACTGGCTCCCAGAGCCTACCTGCGGCCTCACCTGGCCGACAGACTACCAGTGGCGGAGTGCTCATCTAACCATACGCACTGACAGGCTCACACGCTCAGCCATTCCACTTCACTTATGCACCCAACAAAACACTACTTTGCTACTACATGCACCACAGATGTCAATATCCAACAAATTTACCTACTCCCTCTACCTAACTTTAAACTACCCTCCCGGGGTATTCGTGAAGGGGTCCTCCTCCCCCCATTCACTCCTTCGCACCATGCACTCCACTCCACTCATTCCACACTACTCACTCCACACCAGTTATTCCATACCATTTATTCCAGACCATGTATTCACTTGCACCCTATGCAAGCAATCACTCAATACACAATGACACACATCCTCAATACTCCACTCATACACTTTCACACACACACACACATCCTTCTCGAGCAATGCCTCATTTCATCACCAGCACTAGCCAGACTCCCATTCACAATGCCTAATTTCAAGCCCATGCACACGGTGGTTTCCACAATTACACACACACAGCATCATCTAGCTAACTCCTTCCCTCTAATACTAGTGCACCCGTCATCCCTTATACTAAGCACTCTCTCGTCATTATCATCCATCTAATCTCTCTACGTCCCCACTACTTGTACAATGTCACTACTTAAATCTCAAGTCACCTATGGTCATCTTTCTAAATCCTAACATTATCCTAACCTGCCCTCGGCGAGCTTACACTGCCAAACCCCATAAAACTATAGCTCATGCGCCCAAATGGATGCGAGGTGAATGGTAAAACTACCATCCATCACTACTGCTATCAGTCCACTCACTACGAGCCTCTCATGCGGGAATACATTTTTACAGCTCGACTTCGAAAAGCCGAGCAATGTATGCAGATGGTTGGTCTCCTGTAGGTTGGGTCTGTACGGAATTTTCGATTTTGGGCAGGAGGCATACTCGGGCCGAGGTTCCAAGATCCATCCTGGCGCGGAGTCTTTCGGTCTCCGGCCCGATGACCCAACTTCGCCCGGTCGAAACACCGCCACCGCCAGGGGGCGAAGGTCCGACTTGGCCTTTCTCCCCCGGAATCGTGCCGGTCACCGCTACGACGCGGCACCGACCAAACAGGGTGGGGCCCGGCCCGAATCGTGCACGGCGCTCCTTGCAAGAGCGCCGCGGCAACGATCCCCGCCAGCCCCCGCAGCACACAAAGAACACCACGCCCCGAGAGCTCGCGTCGGCTATACGTCGGCCTAAGCATTGCCCCGGTCAGCGTCGATGCTCGAATCGCATGCTCACATCCATACGCGACCCGTTCTATACTCACATATCCTGGCGCTCCAGCGCCTCCCATACATCCCACACATTTCGTTACTGCACTCTCTCTTCCTGCACTCTCTTCCATTCCACACTCCGGTGCACACCACTCGCTGCCCGCACACTCCCTTACACGCCACTCTCGAGCACATCCCGGCACACACTCTCCCGTTACGTACTCCGTAACACTCACGGGTGTGCACTCTTTTGCTGCACACCCACTCAGCACACACCTACCCATGGGTGTGCAATCCCCTGCTGCACACCCAATCACATGCTCCGGTGTGCATCCCCGCACACTCTCTCCATCCATCTCACCCTCTGTGTCACACTCACTCTCACTCCCATACTCTGTTTCACACTCATGCTTCGGCGCACACTTGTTTCTCACACTCGCGCCATTTCCTTTCACACAGCGCACCACGGACCTTCCACAAGCGCCCGGGTGACGCCGGGATCCCAAGCGCGCAAAAAATCCTTTCGCGCCAAACCTTTTCGTGCCATAATACAGCCCGGCTTACCTTTGGGATCCTTTTCTCCACACGCAGCTGCAAACTTTCATTGGGGTTAGGAAGTTCGGCATCGTGATGCGAACATGGACTTTGCACATTTTCCATCTCTTCCTTCCGCGATTGCTTTTCTAAGTCCGCCGTTTCTTCCACCCCAATTTCCACTATTTCTAATTCATTCTCTTTTTCCTCGACGACCGCTGGCGCTAATAAAATTTTCCCTTCTACTTCGGCGGTCGTCGGCTTTCCCATACCCCGTGTCGCGATTTCTAATCCTGGTCCACCCGGCTGTGCTTTGCTCACCCTCACTTAACCCGCGCTCCTTAAGCCGCGCTACCCCGTCGCATACCGATGTGCCTTTCCCGCTCGACCTGTGGTCTCTGTCTCTCCCACATTTTAGTATGTCTGTCTCTGTCTCTCCCTCATGTTCTTTCCATCGAGCCCCTTTCATTTCGTTTGCATGAGAAACTTTCTGGTTTCTGTGTCTCACAGTGGTGTAGTCTACGTGATACGCAGGTATACGCCGTATACCCACTAGGAAAGGTCCAGTATTTCCGTATACCCACATGCGCGAGGATACATAACAACATAGTTTCGTGACAGAACTTTCACACTTTCATTCATAAAATGCGCTATATAAATAACTTTCATTCCTAAAATGCACTATATGAATAAAATTTTATTTGATTTGATAAAATTCACCCCGTCTGTGTTAAGAAGCACTGACTAATGGTATTGGGGCTTCCGTGACCTGTGACCCGGATCTGACGTCACCTACTGTATGCATTAGTGAGTGTGGTGGTGCTTATGGGGTGTCGCTTCAGGACGGGTGTCGCTCCGGGGCGCGTCGCTCTGGGACGGGTGACTATGAGGCTGGAAGGGAAAAATCACAGTATACCCACTACAAAAAATTAGACTACACCACTGGTCTCACCTGATGGATCCTCTATAAAGGTTGTAGCTTATGCAGATGACATCTGCACTGTGATTCAATCTCAAGAAGATGCATCCACTATCCAAGTTACTTTTAAAATGTTTGTTTTTTTGTATACAAGATGGAGGTTAGTGTAAGAGCTAACATTAATCACAAGAAAAAAAAAATCTGACACACAAAGCATACAATAAAGGGAGCGGGAGACAAGATGGGGGGAGAGAGGGAAACACACAAGTACAACAGCAGAGAACAGGGACATCGGGAGATCTGTGGGAGGGAGAGGGCTTGGGGAGAGGAGGCATTGGAAGGGAGGGGGGGGGGGGAGTTAATAACTTTAAGCTTAATAACTTTAGCATTGCTTGCTCCGCTAAAATAAACTGGAGAGAGAGATATGCCTCTTATTTTGTGTTGCAAATGGGTTTTTCTTTCCCATCACAAATTGGCAATTTAAACTGGAAAAATTATGGTGTTTTATACCATTTGCGTGTGCATCTTGATGATTCTCAAAGTATTCAAAAAAACCTGGAATGGATTAACAGAAAATGTCTATTCTAAACTTCAGAAATGGAGAGGCGTCTTTGTAAATTACTGTACCTTACCATGGAAGATCATTAGTTATCAATAATTTGGTCACTTCCACCCTCTGGCCCAGGTTTATTGTGTTGCACAAACCAGAGTGGCTCATTAAACCATTCAAAAACACTTGATTGATTTTTTTTGGCATGCCAAACCTTCCTTGTCATGAAGAGGGGGTCAAGTGCTTGTTGATATCACCAGTAAGCTCATGACCTTCCGCCTTCTTTTTGTGAAAAAGCTTCTTTATGACCGCATGCCTTGGGGGAGTTTAACCTTGTGTTTGCTAATGCAAGCAGGCCGGCTGGGATATGGCTGCGTGCTGTTATTTTTCTCGATCTCCGTACTCTGTATATGCAGAGCGGTTTCTCAGATTACAATATTCCCTCTGGCATGTCACAAGGTGCAGGCCGAGCACATCATGTCTTTTTGGTGAAAGGTGTAAATCGTGCTTACTGAATCTAACATGGATAAAGTACGCAATACAACAACAACAACAACAACAACAGGCATTTTAAGGCCATGTTCCCTGCTAGAGCGGGGGTTAGCCTTGCGGTCCCCATGACAATCTTCTCCATTTTGCCCTATTTTCTGCATCTCTCCTTGTTAACCCCCTTGCCCGCATTTCTTCTTCCACCATCTTTAGCCAAGTCTTTCTCGGTCTTCCCCGTCTTCTACTTCCTTCTACATTCATTTCCATCACTCTTCTCAACCAGTCACTTTCATCCTTCCTCAACACATGACCAAACCATCTCAACCTGTTCCTCTTCACAGCATCAATCACAGGCTCTATTCCCATCATCTTTCGCAATTCATCATTTGTCTTCCTCTCTCTCAACGATACTCCGCACATCCGTCGAACCATTCGCATTTCCACCCTTTCCAACCTTCGTTGCTGCTCTACGTTCATTACCCATGTCTCGCTCCCATAAATCATAACACTTCTCATACATGCAGTGTCGTGAAAATCAAGGACAGACACGACTTGACCCTTGGGTAGGTTTAATATCATTTAGATCTGTAGTAACATCCTGTAAAATACATACAAGCAATAGACATTAGAATCAGAGCATTATATGGGCAGTGTTGATATCAGTAGGTAAAACAACACAAGCGCAGCATCTAGGGGCGTACATACCATTCAAACTACAGGACTATGTCACAGTGAGTGTCACTGGAGTGGCCTTGTGCCGCGGTTGTCCCAGGTCTTATAGACGCCCCTTTTGGTGGGATTCGCGAGCACTCCCTGGGCTCACCTTCGGTATAATTCCACTACATTCTCCCCGCCGTTAGAACTATACTGCCGCTAGGCAGGTTGCAAGCAAGCGTCAGCAATAATCGAATGGACACGTCAATCGGGCCACCCGTAGCGGTCGGGGCGGCGAACTACCCGGCCAGTGCGTGTTCGGAAACTACCGGGTACGGCGTCCCCTAGCCCGGAGTCCTCCGTGTCGGAGGAGCGGCCGGAGGCGGGTGTCGGAGGGGGTGCCCCAGAGCCATCGGGCAAGGGAGTGGGTGACGACGGAAGCAGCGGTAGTAGTTCCATAGTGGAAGCGTCGGTAGAGTCCATAGACTCGTAGATGGGTTCGTCGATATCCCTGTCGACGTCCCCACAAGGGGCGAGATGGCGGACGGAGACGGTAGACTCGCGGCCGTCCGCCGTTAACACACGAGCATGCTCGGGATTAGCCTGGAGGACCTGCACCTTATCAACGAGGGGGTCGTACTTGCTAGCGCGAATCACTCATTTGAGATAGGCGGGCCCCGGCTCAGCGAGCCAGCTGGGCAAAGATTGGATACTACCCGAGCTTCTAGGGTGGTGGAACAGTCTTTCGTGAGGAGTTTGGTTGGTGGCGGTACATAGGAGAGCCCGGATCGAGTTTAGAGCCGCAGGTAGCGACCACGCCCATTTATCGAGGCCCCGGCCGAGGGTCCTGAGGCTTAGCATGACGGCCCTCCATATAATCCCATTAAAGCGTTCGATCTGCCCATTCGCCTGAGGCCGGTACGGGGTGGTGTAGCTCGAAGCGACATTATTTTGGAGCAAGTAGCCCCTCACCTCCTGAGACAGGAACACCGCTCCCCGATCGGTATGTACGTAGGCCGGATACCCGAACATAGAAAACAAATTCTGCAGGCACCGTATAACTGTGGCGGCCGACATATCCCCGCACGTATAAGCAAAGGGGAATCGCGAATACTCATCAACGATAGTGAGTCCGCCTTTTGGCGGACTGCGTCCAAGAGGTACGGACGCATGAGCAGGTCCAAGATGACCTTTTGCGAGATTCCTTCGTCGCTGGAATTAGTTCTACAGTCTTGAGACTTCGACTCCTGGAGACTGCGGAGCTGACATTTACGGAGGCTTATGGAGACAAATTCTGCAGGCACCGTATAACTGTGGTGGCCGACATATCCCCGCACGTATAAGCAAAGGGGAATCGCGAATACTCATCAACGATAGTGAGCAGATAACGAGAGTTACTCGACACCGGCAGCGGCCCTTTGAAGTCCATCGCCAAGCGCTCCCACGGTCTAGTAGCCCGAACCAGCGTCCCCATAGGAGGGTTGTAAAAACGCGGTTTGAGCTCCGCACAAATAGTGCAATCACGGCAGATCCGGCGGATGTCCTCAATCGAGTACGGCAGATTACCACTGCGCACAAAATGCGCGAAGCGCGCTACCCCGGGATGCCCAATATTGCCGTGCAAAACGCGCAGTCCCTCTAAAGTTACAACCCCCGCGCAAGTGGCCGGCCTTGATAAGGCGTCGGCGACCAGGTTATCCTTCCCCGGGCGGTATTTGATGGTGTAGCAGAAGTCGGCGAGTTCGATACGCCAGCGGGTGATTTTCTCATTCTTAATGCGTTGAGCATGTAGGGTATCGTACATGAATGCAACGCTTTGTTGGTCCGTGATGATTTGGAAACACCGCCCTAGCAGGTACGGCCGCCATCGCCGGATCGATTCGACGATCGCGTACGCTTCCTTTTCGACAGACGAATGCCTCCGCTCAGCAGAGGTGAGAGTCCTCGAAAAGAAGGCCACAGGGCGTCCCCCTTGGGAGAGAGTCGCTGCTATCGCATGATCCGAGGCATCACTTTCCAAGACGAAAGAAGCACTCTCGTCAATCGTCGCTACAGCGGCGCCAGCGATGTCGGCTTTAAGGCCCTCGAAGGCCGCCATAGCGGCCGGGCCCATGGGGAACGTGTCGCAGGCCACGAGGGGGCGGAGCTTCACGGAGAAGTTTTGCACCCACTTCGAATAGTGGGCGAGCAGCCCAAGAGCGCGTTTCAACGAAGCCCGTTCGCTAGGCGGAGCCATATCGAGCAAAGGTCGCAGACGCTCCTTATCCGGAGAGACAGAGCCATAGGTCACGGTGTACCCCAAAAGATCTACCGTGCGGAGAGAGTAGCGACACTTAGTATCATTCATGGTTAGGTGATATTTCTGCGTGACCTCGAGAAAGCGCTTCAGATTAGCGTCGTGATGCCCCTGGTTGTACCCACAAACCGTAAGATTGTCTAGATAGACAAAGACATCGGTCAAGTTCTCCTTCGCAATGAGGTCATCCATAGCCCTCTGAAAACACGCGACACCGTTGGTTACCCCAAAAGGGAGTCGAGTGAACTGGTACAACCGCTGACCCGATTCAAAGGCTGTATAGACGCGATCAGCCTTAGAGATGGGGACCTGATGATACGCACTATGCAGATCGAGAGTGCTGTAAACGGAATACCGGGCCACCTGGCGGACCAGGGCATCCATCCCCGGTAAGGGGTAGGCATCCAGCTGGGTAAACCGATTTATCGTCTGGGAGTAGTGCGATTACCATACGCCGGCGGTGGGCCTCACTTCGCACCACTAAGACTTGGGCCCTCCACGGAGACCTACTGGGTTCAATGATACCGTCCCTTAAGAGCTGGGCCATTTCCTCCGCAATGAATTGCGCGTCCGCGCGAGAGTAGCGCCGCGATTTTACGGCTACAGGCGTACAATCAGTGGTCAGATTGGGGAACAGCGAGAGAGGCTCCACGTCCATCTGAGCGAGGGCGCACACAGCAAGCGTGTCCGGCCCACCGAAGTCTATTTCCAAACGCCCATGTCGCTTAAGGAAATCAAGTCCTAACAGAATGTCGGCGCATAATGCAGGTAAAACCATGAGATACACGTCTGGGAACGCGCGCCCCTTTATCACAAGTGTCAATCGACAAGCCCCTTTCGTGCTCAGCCGAAGTCCTTGGGAGGCCATGAAGATCCGTCGTGTTGTCCTGAGAACCGGCCACCCATGTTGCTGCACCAGTCGCTGATCGATAAAACTATCCGTAGACCCCGTGTCGATCAAAGCTTGCGCAAAGACACCCGCAACCGTGAGCGGAATGATGGCTTGCGCAAGGCCGGCAGACCCGGCAGAGATTGCGCCGTCCGGGCGAGAAGATCGCGCCTCGCGAGTGGATCCCACCCCGGCAGCAGTCTTCCGGTCGCTCGGATAGCCCATGGAGGATCCTCGTGACAAGCGCATAGGTGGCTCCTCGGCAGTTTCAAGTACATCGGAAAACCCACTGTCAGAAGACATTCCCACGCCGGCTGCAGTTTGCCGGTCGTTCAGGCAACTCGTGGAAGGGCCCCGTGACAAGCGCATAGGCGGCTCCTCAGCAGTTTCATATGCCGGAGTGAGGGCGTGTAATTCATAAGAGCCGCCGTTAGATGGCGCTCGAGCCACGTGCTGCGTTGACTGCACAGTGAAAGGAGTTTCCAAAGCAAAGCTTGAAGGTGGCATTTGAACTCCAGTCAAGGTCGGTCGCTTTGCGGCCGGTCGCGTTCGCGCCATTTGTTTCGGCGCCCCGGTGTATCTCACCAAGGTCGTGCATGCAGAGAAGGAGGTTTGCTCATCAAAGCCGAGTGAGGCGCCCCATCCGGTGCTCGATCCGTTGGCTCAGCGATAAGCACATTCAAGGTCGCGCGGGTGCGGGTGCCCCGAGCGGCCTTCCTGCAGACTTTTGCAAAATGGCCCTTGGTGGAGCACAGATGGCATATTGCTTCCCGAGCCGGGCATTCTGTTCTAGGGTGCTGCCGATTCCCACAAAAATAACACTTCGCATACCGGTCAGGCCGTGGCCGGGCAGCGGCCACAGCAGTGAGGCCGGAAGCGGAAGCCGCTTCAGGAGCACCCAGAGACTCGGCCGTGGTCGGGTCTTCTCCCATTTCCTCGGCAGTAACGCTCTCCGGTCGCGCGAGTTGAGAAGTCCCCGCCATGACTCGTGGATGGTCATAAGCGGTGGATTGTTCACGGGCATCCGTGAAGATGCGGGCCAGTCGCAGAGCCTCCGTAAATGTCAGCTCCGCAGTCTCCAGGAGTCGAAGTCTCAAGACTGTAGAACTAATTCCAGCGACGAAGGAATCTCGCAAAAGGTCATCTTGGACCTGCTCATGCGTCCGTACCTCTTGGACGCAGTCCGCCAAAAGGTAACACAGCTCCTGCGCGTAGCGATCGATCGATTCCAAAGGTTGTTGTCGCCGCTGGGAGAGTTGATGCTGGCCGTGCACGGCGCTCCGTTTCTTTATGTAGAGTCGCTTTAGTTCAGCCAGAGCCGTGGCGTACGTCTCAAATCGAGCAATGCTCTGGTAAACGCGGTGGTCAACCTTCGACTGTAACACGGACAGCTTCGCCACGGCGGTGGGCTCCATTTCAAAAGCGGCGAAGTAATTTTCCAGCATTTTGAGCCAGTGAGTGAACACCGACCCAGATTCCTCGGCTTGTGCGTCAGCATCGAGAATCGGTACCAGGATCATCTTGTGTTCAGTCATTTCGTCGATCTAAATGATGTTAAATGTCGTGAAAATCAAGGACAGACACGACTTGACCCTTGGGTAGGTTTAATATCATTTAGATCTGTAGTAACATCCTGTAAAATACATACAAGCAATAGACATTAGAATCAGAGCATTATATGGGCAGTGTTGATATCAGTAGGTAAAACAACACAAGCGCAGCATCTAGGGGCGTACATACCATTCAAACTACAGGACTATGTCACAGTGAGTGTCGCTGGAGTGGCCTTGTGCCGCGGTTGTCCCGGGTCTTATAGACGCCCCTTTTGGTGGGATTCGCGAGCACTCCCTGGGCTCACCTTCGGTATAATTCCACTACATGCAGCATACACCTTTCCCTTCAGCTTCAACGACACTCCCCTCATCATCAGCACGCCACTCAATTCCCGAAACTTCTTCCATGCACATCTCACTCGAGCAACCGTTGCCGAGTCTGATCCACCTTCTCCATTCAGCATGTCTCCGAGGTACCAAAATGTTTTCACACCTTCCAGCTTCGCGCCGTCTCCAAGATCCAACTCAACATTTCCTCAAACTGCAGCTCCCTCTGTGCACACCTTACATTTGAATGTAGCTGCCACACTGGTTAATGACCCTCTCAGACCACTACATTTTTGATGAACCCACTCAGCGCACATTGTACACTGAATGGAGTTCACTCCGACACCCTTCCTACACACAGCACAGGGCCACTTCCCAGTTCTTTCCACCTCACCACATGCTTTACCACTTGCCATCACCTTCGTCTTTCCGATATTCACCTTCAGACCTTTTGTCTCCATACATTCCTTCCATGTGTTCATCTTTTCCTTCAGTCTATCCATACTTTCCGCAATCAACACCAGATCATCTGCATACAACAACTCCCATGGTAAACCCTCCTTTACGTTCTGAGCCAGCACCTCCATCACAGCTACAAATAGTAGTGGACTTAGTACCGACCCCTGATGCACTCTCACCTTCACCTCAAACTCACCACTGTTCCCGTCCTTCGTCCTCACAGCTGTGTGCGCTCTTTTGTACATTGCCATCACTACTCTGATCAACCATTCCTCCACTCCTAACTTCCTCAATGCCCATGTCAATACTTTGCGTGGAACCCGATCGAATGCTTTCTCCAGATCAACAAACCCAAGAAACAACTTCTTGCTCTTCTCCATGTACTTCTCCTGCAACTGCCTCACAATGAAAAGCGCGTCTGTCGTTCCTCTTCCTGGCATGAATCCAAACTGCATTTCGTCGATCTTCACTTTCTTCCTTATCCTCCTCTCCAACACCCTTTCCAATACCTTCATTCCATGCTCCAATAACTTTATCGCTCGGTACGAGCCACACTCCAGAGGGTCACCTTTCCCCTTGTATAGAGGGACGAGGGTACTCAGTTCCCAATCCACTGGAATGCGGCCTTCTTTCACCACCAGATTACAGATCTCTGTCATTCTCTTCACACCCCAACTTCCTGCTGCCTTCAACATATCTCCCACAACTCCCGTCGGCTCTCCCGCTTTTCTACCCTTCATTGCTTTTATCGCTTCCTCAACTTCCTTCTCTGCCGGTCCTAAAACTGGGTTACTCTCTATGTTGCCATCCGATTCATTCTCTGTATTCAACAGCATTTCCATATATCTTTTCCATCTTCCTTTAATTCCATCTGGGTCGACAATGATTTGTCCCACTTCATCCTTCAAGCAACTCACCCCCATCACATCACACCTCTCTTTCGCTATCTGCTTTGCAATCCTGAATACTGCTTTCTGACCCTCTTCCGAATCCAAGCGTTCTCCGAACATTTTCCTACATGCCTCCTGCGCCTTTGCTACCTCTTTCTTTGCAGCCTTCCTGGCTGCCTTATAACTTTCATGCTCTGCTGTTTCTGCTCCCGTACCCTTCGCCTTCTGCCACTCCTTGAACTTCTTCCTCTTCTCGTCAATCCTCTTTCCAACTTCATCATCCCACCACCATGTTTCCGAGTGCCTCGGTGGTCCTTTTGTCCATCCACATACCTCACCAACGGCTCCCAACAGACTAGCTTTCATTGACATCCAACCACTTTCAAGCTCGCCCACATCATCCTCGACCCTACTCAGCCTCTCTTTTAATGCCTCCCTTACTGTCACCTCTTTCAACCTACACACCTTCATTCTCGGTTGGTACTTCACCCGCCGAGCTCTCCTCGCACCTTTCACCCTTACGTCGCAGACAACCAAGTGGTGCTGTGAAACAGCCTCCTCCCCCGGGATCACCTTTGTGTCTCGGAGGTGCCCCCTATCTCGCCTACGCACCATCAGGTAGTCAACGGTTGTCGTCGACCCACCTGACGTGTATGTAGCAAGCTTATTATTCTCTTTCTGGAACTGAGTATTACAAATCAACAAATCAGCTCCATCAGCAAACTCCAAAAGCCTTTCACCTTCTCCATTTCTCACACCATATCCATAACCCCCATGAACTCCATCAAAACCATCCATACTCCTTCCCACATGTCCATTTAGGTCTCCTCCTACCACAACAACTTCCTCATCTTTCACGTTTTCCATCAGCTTCTCTATCGCACACCAGAACTTGTCCTTCTCTTCATCGCTTCGACCAACCTGCGGAGCATATCCCGAGATGACGTTCACCAAGAGCTTTCCAATAATCATTTTCACCATCATCAACCTATCACTCACTCTAGTCACACTCACCACACTGTCTACAAACTCCTCAGAAAACAGGACACCAACACCATTCACGCCCTCCGGGCACCCTTGCCACACAAACTTGTATTTCTGTCCCTGCCTACCCTTCACCATTCTCACACCACTTCCCTTCCATCTCGTCTGTTGCATACAACATATGTCCACTCTTCTTCTGACCAATACTTCCACCACTTCTCCTGATCTCCCTGTCATTGTCCCTACATTCCATGTCCCAAACCTCAGAAACCGATCTCCACTTCGGGCTGTACCCTGCCCACATGTAGTTGTAATTGTCATGGTTCTCTTTTTGAGGCAATGTTTTTTTTATGGCCGGATGCCCTTCCTGACGCCAACCCTCTTAGTCGCCTATTACGACACGCAGGGATACGGCGTACCTATTCTTATCCAGGGTACACACTGGGATAAAGTACGCAATGTCATATTCAAATTCTGTATAAATAATCAAGACTATCAGGTATATCCTTCTATATTAAATAAGGCAATTCTCTGTTTTCTCAATAAGGCACTTGACCCCCCTTCATTACAAGGAAGACTTGGCATGCCAAAAAAAATCATTTAAATAAACAAGTTTGATTTAAATCCCTTCAGCTGTTCTCAAGTATCACATTTTTACCCGACATGGCAGGTTTCACATCGATCGGTGAAGCAGTTTCAGAGAAGGGATTTTTTGGAAAATATTGACTTTCAAGCTAATATGGCTGCCACACCACGTGACATATGACCTTAAAAAATGTACACTCTGCATATGTATGGTTCGGGGATCACATTTATGAAGTTTCGTGTTGATCAGATAAGGTTCGTTTTTCTATACAAGATGACTGCCAAATCATGTGACCTATGACCTCATCATTTTCAAACTATATGCAGCAGTGCTGTTAGATGATATTCGTAAAATTTCGCATCGATAGGGTGGTGGTTTCAGAGATATAATTATTTAATATTTTCCTCAATCCAGTGACCCATGATATCATATATTTAATATTTCAATACAAACGGGTCATAGATCATGTGCATGCAATTTCAGATTTTTAGGATAAGGAATTCGATTAAAACATTTGTGGCTAGTATACCACTTCACCTATGATGTCATCACTATCATGCATTTGTTCCCCATTGGGAGTACTTGACAATGTGCCCAGTTTCAAATTTTTCCATTCAGCGGTTTCCGAGAAATTATTTTTAATTTTAATCCAATATTGCTGCCATACCACGTGACCTATGACATCACAATTATCATAAAAACATTCTGCCTGGGTGTCACTCCTACCCTGAAAGTTTTGTCTCAATTGGACAAATGGTTGCTGAGAAAAATGAGGTTTAGCCCGTACGGACGGACGGACGTACATACGGATGGATGTACGGACGTACAGACAACCCGAAAACATAATGCCTCCGGCGTTAACTGGGTCAATCTCCACCAATTTTTGCATACATGTTGGTAGTATCCAGAGTCAGGTCATGGGCATATATATATATATTTTAAACCCTGCGAGCGGGTGGGGAGAGACAATTCACGACTTTTGCCTGTACACGTGCCAAAGTGCAAGTGGTTTACTGACCCCTGCTGTAGATGGGGGGATTTATTAGCCACGGCACAAATATATATTTGCCCCACCTCCCCCACATCCACCCCACAGGCTGCTCCCGAAGGGAGCGGGTCTTTCTAGTGTATCAAGGGAAATTATAAAATGTACTTATCCCGAAGTTAGTCATTTAAAAAGTTTCTGTCTGCAATCCGCACCCTCTTCAGTCGAACAGACGGCCTCTTTGGCCAATGCTCTTCCCTCAGCTCCCCTTGCTAGTGTCGTCGAATCTACCCAAGTTGCTGTCTCAGATTATGGAGCATCAATTTCCAAGGTCTCTGACAGCAATAACTCAAGTGTTTGGGATGGTTTTACACTTGTTCCTCTTTAAGGAAGAGAAAAACGCCTCAGAATGGCCCAACCCCCATAGGGGAAAGAAAGTGCTTTTGGCTACCAAAGAGATTGTGCAGTAATGTCCAGACAACAACAACAGGCATTTTAAGGCCATTTCCCTGCTAGAGCAGGGGTTAGCCTTGTGGTCCACATGACAATCTTCTCCATTTTGCCCTATTTTCAACATCTCCCCTTGTTAACCCCTTTGCCCACATTTCTTCTTCAACCATCTTTAGCCAAGTCTTTCTCGGTCTTCCCCGTCCTCTACTTCCTTCTACATTCATTTCCATCACTCTTCTCAACCAGTCACTTTCATCCTTCCTCAACACATGACCAGACCATCTCAAACTGTTTCTCTTCACAGCATCAATCACAGGCTCTATTCCCATCATCTTTCGCAATTCATCATTTGTCTTCCTCTCTCTCAACGATACTCCGCACATCCACCGAACCATTCACATTTCACCCTTTCCAGCCTTCGTTGCTGCTCTACGTTCATTACCCATGGCGCGCTCCCATAAATCATAACACTTCTCACACATGCAGCATACACCTTTCCCTTCAGCTTCAACGACACTCCCCTCTTCGTCAGCACGCCACTCAGTTCCCGAAACTTCTTCCATGCACATCTCACTCCAGCAACCGTTGCCGAGTCTGATCCACCTTCTCCATTCAGCATGTCTCCTAGGTAGCAAAATGTTTTCACACCTTCCAGCTTCATGCCATCTCCAAGATCCAACTCAACATTTCCTCCATCTGCAGCTCCCTCTGTGCACACCTTACACTTGAATGTAGCTGCCACACTGGTTAATGACCCTCTCAAAACACTACAGTTTTGATGAACCCACTCAGCGCACATTGTACATTGAATGAAGTTCACTCCGACACCCTTCCTGCACACAGCACAGGGCCACTTCCCAGTTCTTTCCACCTCACTACATGCTTTACCACTCGCCATCACCTTCGTATTTCCGATATTCACCTTCAGACCTTTTGACTCCATACATTCCTTCCACTTGTTCATCTTCTCCTTCAGTCCATCCATACTTTCCGCAATCAACACCAGATCATCTGCATACAACAACTCCCACGGTAAACCCTCCTTTACGTTCTGAGCCAGCACCTCCATCACAGCTACAAATAGTAGTGGACTTAGTACCGACCCCTGATGCACTCCCACCTTCACCTCAATCTCACCACTGTTCCCGTCCTTCGTCCTTACAGCTGTGCGCGCTCTCTTGTACATTGCCATCACTACTCTGATCAACCATTCCTCCACTCATAACTTCCTCAATGCCCATGTCACTACTTCACGTGCTGATATCCATGCGAAGTTATGCCAATGTCCAGACACACCTCCATATTTATCTGATCCGATATCAATGGGTAATCAGTATGGATTGCTTTCACATGAAAATGCAGATCCTCTGCCTGTAGTAGAGATTGGTCTCCAGAGTATCTCAGAGGGAAAAAGCATTTCACCTCCAGCAAAGGTTGATCGAAGCTCCCTTCATTCCTTCTTGTGTGAATGCCGACAAGTCACGCAGAGATTATACTGAGGAGAAAAAGCGCTGATAACTGATTGGACTTACAATTTCCCCCTCTTCCTTCAGTGTTCGAACTTACCTACTAATAATTTTTTTAACCCCGATAGCCTCTATGTCACCCGCTTCAAAAAGCGTGACTGAGCATGGTGGTAGTACTGAAGAAGAACCCCAAAATGTCCAATTTGTTGTAGAATCTGTTTCATCTGCCCTTCACATACACCATATTACCTGAAGTTCCATTACAACTTCTACCCCTCCCCAACCCTCTCCTTTCCTACTACAAAATGGTCGTCATTATCTCCTGAGTTGATTAAGATAATTAACTCCAATGAATCCGGAAGAGTTCCCATGTTTTAAACGCATGCCGTATTAAGGTGTATAGAGCAGCTTAATAGGTCCTTCCACGGTATGACATTTTCATTACAAAATAAATAACAAAAACAATGATAATATTGTAACAAAGCATATACTAATACTAAGAAAATTACAACAATAATAATAGTTGCATCATTTGGCAATAATAATAACGAATGTATAATACTGCCCTCCTCCTCCCCTTTCCCCTTCCCCTCCCCCAGCCTGGCCCAACTGCGCTTGGTGAAAGACAAGCTAATGCTCAATCAGCACAGTATTATACTGATACAAATGTGGCCTACCTGCACAGCAGGCAGGTAGGCCACATTTGACTTGATTTATTGTCAATAAAAATTTGGTCTAATGGACCAACGGACCCCCCTTGATAACTCGTCACTCGTTGATAACAAAAGATCACTTTTCTGACCTCATTAATACAGTTACATATCCCTCTGCTGATGCAATTGATTTTCCTTGCATGGAATAGATGTTTGGAAAAAAATCCTTGACATACCCCACAAGAAGTCTAAAGGTGTCACATCGGGAGACCGTGGAGGCCAGGTGACGCCCCACCACATCCAATGCATCTACCTGGGATGTTCTCGGTTCTAAAGGTTGCACTATGACTATCTGCACGTTATTAGTTTATATGTGTGAAGATCCAATCTCTCATCGGCATCATCAATATTGATCTTTGTAGGGCCATTGGCCCTATGAAGATCATTTTCGTGGAGGGGTTTCACAAGGTACATTTATGCAGTATTTCGCCTATTTTATAAACTAAAATCTAATTTTTTAATCTACTCGTGAGATGCGCCCAATCTCGGAGTCCCCTCGCCTCAAGGCTCCCTCAGCCAGGTCACACTGAGCACCGGCAGCAGCGACGAGACCGCCTGCACCATATCGGAAAACGTCGAGCAGTCCCTTGAAGCGGTGAGAGAGGCGCATTGTGGGTGAGCTGTGGTTGAGGCGGTCGTCGTGGTTTGTTCCGGCATTGTGGTTGTTCGTACTGAGGTGATTACTGATTAGTTACGTTTTGGATTTGGTTGAGACGATGCACTTAATCGGAAATAGGGGGAAAAAAGGGGAAACCCTAGCTAATCCCCCACAATGCATCTTGACCCATTAAATAAACCCACTACATAAAGAGGGAGGACTATTCTGCACATATACGACGGAAATAACTAACTAGGGACCTGTATGTTGGTTGCCATTGCCTGCAGAGGCTTCACAGAACCGTCACAATATTTAGGACCATGCATGAGGGAATTTGATCTGCAAAGGTTCATCATAATGGAGTTCATCATAATGGAGATCAGCATAATGGAGTTCATCATAATGGAGTTCATCATAATGGAGATCAGCATAATTGAGTTCATCATAATGGAGTTCATCATAATGGAGTTCATCATAATGGAGTTCATCATAATGGAGTTCATCATAATGGAGTTCATCATAATGGAGTTCATCATAATGGAGTTCATCATAATGGAGTTCATCATAATGGAGTTCATCATAAAGGAGTTCATCATAATGGATTTCATCATAATGGAGTTCATCATAATGGAGTTCAGCATAATAAAGTTCAGCATAATGGAGTTCATCATAATGGAGTTCAGCATAATGGAGTTCATCATAATGGAATTCAGCATAATGGAGTTCAGCATAATGGAGTTCAGCATAATGGAGTTCATCATAATGGAGTTCATCATAATG
The DNA here is from genome assembly GCF_964187855.1 of Myxine glutinosa. Classification (NCBI taxonomy): domain Eukaryota; kingdom Metazoa; phylum Chordata; class Myxini; order Myxiniformes; family Myxinidae; genus Myxine; species Myxine glutinosa. The sequence goes on along the minus strand of NC_136263.1, from coordinate 100,266,351 downwards.
GAGTTCATCATAATGGAGTTCATCATAATGGAGTTCATCATAATGGAGTTCATCATAATGGAGTTCATCATAAAGGAGTTCATCATAATGGAGTTCAGCAAAATGGAGTTCATCATAATGGAGTTCATCATAATGGAGTTCATCATAATAGAGTTCATCATAATGGAGTTCATCATAATGGAGTTCATCATAATGGAGTTCATCATAATGGAGTTCATCATAATGGAGTTCATCATAATGGAGTTCATCATAATGGAGTTCATCATAATGGAGTTCATCATAATGGAGTTCATCATAATGGAGTTCATCATAAAGGAGTTCATCATAATGGAGTTCATCATAATGGAGTTCATCATAATGGAGTTCATCATAATGGAGTTCATCATAATGGAGTTCATCATAATGGAGTTCATCATAATGGAGTTCATCATAATGGAGTTCATCATAATGGAGTTCATCATAATGGAGTTCATCATAAAGGAGTTCATCATAATGGAGTTCATCATAATGGAGTTCATCATAATGGAGTTCATCATAATAGAGTTCATCATAATGGAGTTCATCATAATGGAGTTCAGCATAATGGAGTTCATCATAATGGAGTTCATCATAATGGAGTTCATCATAATGGAGTTCATCATAATGGAGGGCAATTTTAATTACACTTTGCATCTGAATCAGGACTGTGACGGTGCAGAACAACATTCTGGATCCGTCAAACTGTCAACTAAATTATAGTGAGGGACTTTGGTCTCCATGATCTCTGCCATATGCAAAATCCTATACTATCCGTCAATTTACCTTGTATAAGGTTGCTAATAATCAGGTGTTCCTAGCTAGGCTTGATCAATTCTATGTAAATTCACTTTTCACCAATCTCTCCGCTATTACAGAAATTTCTCCTTCTGCTTTCTCTGACCGCCACTTGATTACCGTGAGCTATCACATACACATGTTTCCAAAGTGTCACTCATTTTGGAAACTAAATGTTGCTGTTTTAGATAACCCCCCCTCCCCCCCCCCCCCCCCACCCTATTAGGGGTTCCTTTAGTCCTGCCTGTTGAAATGGAAGTCCAAGCTGTTGGATGGGACAGCACAGAGGCCCAAATTACAGGGTTTTGTCAACAGTATTCCTTCTTAACCACACAAGAAGAATATAGAATTAACGTTGATTTGGAAAAATTAAATCGTGCAGATTCAAACGAATTAAAAAAGTCATCCTACCCCCAACAAAAACTGAGACTGAGGGAGAAGAAAGCCTTCCTTAACAATATAATTGACGATCAAACCTAAGGAGCGCTAACAAGGATGCACTTTCAGCATCTCAACCTTCTGGATGCACCAACCCGTTTTTTTTCTTCTTTGATTTTGAATCTGCTTTCCCAACTCAAATTACTGCTCTGAAAGCCCCCCCCCCCCACCCCCCCGACAACTCTGTCATCACTCACCCTGAAGGAATCAAGAAGGAAGCTAAACTCCTTTTTTCCAAGCTTTATCAAGCAACGGAAGTTTATCTGAATGGTGTCTCTCATTTGTTTGATGGCATTTGTAACTTAACCCCAGAGCAAAGGTTGAGCCTGGAGAAGCCACTCATGTTTGAGGAACTCCCCAATACCCGTAAGAGCCTTGGCAAAAGGAAAATCACCTGCTCTTGATAGACTGCCAACAGAGTTATTTGAACTGGTTTGGGTTCTAATTGGTCATGAATTGCTTTCAGCCTTCCAGGAGAGGCTGGAGAAGAATGAACTCCCATTGAGCTGTAGGAGAGTAGTACTTACTATGCTCCCCAAGAAAGGTGATCCCCTGGTTATTTCCCAGTGGAGGCCAGTATCATTTCTGTGCACCAATTATAAGATTATTTTTTTTCCAAAGCTATTGCCCTACGTCTTTCACCTTTCTTAAGACCTTTTACATGTGGATGAAAAATATTGTGTTCCTGGTCGTAATATCCATGATAATATTTATATTATTTGTGATCTGATTGATGTTTGTGAACTTCATCATGAAAGTGTTAGTCTTGTTTTTTGGATCAAGAGAATGCTTTGGATTACATTTCACATACATATTTGTTTGAATTTGAACTGGGAGAAAGCATTCGAAAGGGTTCCACGCAAAGTATTGACATGGGCATTGAGGAAGTTAGGAGTGGAGGAATGGTTGATCAGAGTAGTGATGGCAATGTACAAAAGAGCACGCACAGCTGTAAGGACGAAGGACGGGAACAGTGGTGAGTTTGAGGTGATGGTGGGAGTGCATCAGGGGTCGGTACTAAGTCCACTACTATTTGTAGCTGTGATGGAGGTGCTGGCTCAGACCGTAAAGGAGGGTTTACCATGGGAGTTGTTGTATGCAGATGATCTGGTGTTGATTGCGGAAAGTATGGATGGACTGAAGGAAAAGCTGAACAAGTGGAAGGAATGTATGGAGACAAAAGGTCTGAAGGTGAATATCGGAAAGACAAAGGTGATGGCAAGTGGTAAAGCATGTGGTGAGGTGGAAAGAACTGGGAAGTGGCCGTGTGCTGTGTGTAGGAAGGGTGTCGGGGTGAACTCCATTCAATGTACAATGTGTGCTGAGTGGGTTCATCAAAAATGTAGTGGTCTGAGAGGGTCATTAACCAGTGTGGCAGCTACATTCAAATGTAAGGTGTGCACAGAGGGAGCTGCAGATGGAGGAAATGTTGAGTTGGATCTTGGAGACGGCGTGAAGCTGGAAGGTGTGAAAACATTTTGCTACCTCGGAGACATGCTGAATGGAGAAGGTGGATCAGACTCGGCAACGGTTGCTCGAGTGAGATGTGCATGGAAGAAGTTTCGGGAACTGAGTGGCGTGCTGATGAGGAGGAGAGTGTCGCTGAAGCTGAAGGGAAAGGTGTATGCTGCATGTGTGAGAAGTGTTATGATTTATGGGAGCGAGACATGGGTAATGAACGTAGAGCAGCAACGAAGGCTGGAAAGGGTGGAAATGCGAATGGTTCGATGGATGTGCGGAGTATCGTTGAGAGAGAGGAAGACAAATGATGAATTGCGAAAGATGATGGGAATATTGCCTGTGATTGATGCTGTGAAGAGGAACAGGTTGAGATGGTTTGGTCATGTATTGAGGAAGGATGAAAGTGACTGGTTGAGAAGAGTGATGGAAGTTAATGTAGAAGGAAGTAGAGGACGGGGAAGACCGAGAAAGACTTGGCTAAAGATGGTGGAAGAAGAAATGCGGGCAAGGGGGTTAACAAGGAGAGATGCAGAAAATAGGGCAAAATGGAGAAGATTGTCATGGGGACCGCAAGGCTAACCCCCGCTCTAGCAGGGAACATGGCCTTAAAATGCATGTTGTTGTTGTTGTATACATATTTGTTTGAAATCTTGTAAAGGTTTGGTTTTGGACCTTTTTATCATGTATACATTTATGTTATTCTACTATATCTGCCCTCCTTAATATCAATAATGATCTTGTGCCCTCCATTTGTGTTGAAAGAGGGGTAAGGCAGAGCTGTCCACTTTCAGTTGCTTTGTACACCATATACCTTGAACTCCTCCTGAATACTCTTTGTAAGTCTTTGTCTGGCTTTCCTGTGATAGGTTCAAACCACCTTATGAAAAGCATTGCCTATGCTGACGACATACAGTCGTCGCCAGAAATATTGGCACCCTTGCACTTTTTTCAAATAACTCACAATTTTTTCTAAAAACAAGTTGAAATTGACAAAAGTATTTGGTTTTCACAATTCCTTATGTCAATGTTAATATTACAGAACCTTTGTTTTTGATTCAGAACTTAATATAGCCTTTTAAATCAGAAAAAGAAATGGCACAGACAAAATTGACACCCTGGACTTAATATTTGGTAGCACGGCCTTTGGACGAAATAACTGCAGTCAAGCGCTTCCTATAGCCATGAATGAGCTTCCTACACCTCTCTACTGGCAGGTTGGCCCACTCTTCATGTGCAAACTGCTCCAGTTCTCCCAGATTTGAAAGGTGCCTTCTCCCAACTGCTGTTTTCAGATCTCCACACAGGTGTTCAATGGGATTTATATCTGCACTCATTACTGGCCACTTAAGAACAGTCCAGTGTTTTGTCTTGAACCATTCTCAGGTGCTTTTTGAAGTGTGTTTGGGGTCATTGTCCTGCTGCAAGACCCATGACCTTCGACAGAGACCCAGCTTTCTCACACTGGGTTTAACATTGTGGTCCAAAATGCCTTCGTAATCTCCTGATTTCATGATGCCATGCACACATTCAAGGCACCTAGTGCCAGAGGCAACACAGCAACCCCAAAACATCACTGAACCTCCTCCATGTTTGACTATAAGGAAGTTGTTCTTTTCTTTGAAGGCTTCATTTTGTTTTCTGTAAACATGGAGATGATGTGCTCTCCCTAAAAGCTCTAATTTCGTCTCATATGTCCACAGGACATTCACCCAGAAGGATTGAGACTTGTTCAGGTGTGTTTTGGAAAACTCCAGTCAGGCTTTCTTATGTCTATCTCTCTCAGCAGTGGGGTCCTCCTGAGTCTCCTACCAGAGTTTCCCTTTCATTGAGTTGGCGACGGATGGTGCGAGTTGAAGTTGTCGTACCTTGTGTCTGAAGGTCAGCTTGAATCTGTTTGGCAGTTGATCAAGGTGCTTTCTCCATTCAAACTATCCTTCGCTGCAATCTTCGATCAAGTTCTCTCTTGTGGCCACGTCCAGGGAGGTTGGCTACAGTGCCATGAGCCTTAAACTTCCTGATAACATTGCATACGGTGGACACAGGAACATCAAGGTCTCTGGATATGGACTTGTAGCGTTGAGATTGTCCATGCTTGGCTACAATCTTGTGTCTGACCTCCTCAGACAATTCTCTGGTTTCTTTCTTTTCTCCATGCTCATGGTGGTACACACAGTGACACAAAACAGCAGAATGACTCCTTTTCTCTAATTCAAACTGGTTGAATGAGTGATTTTTATATTGCATGCACCTGCAACTCACCACAGGTGAGTTCAATTCCAAAGTAAAGGAGAATCACTTGCTTGAAAGCTAATTATGTCTAACAACTTATAAAAGGTGCCATAATATTGTCCGGGCCATTTTCATATTTATGTGCGGAATAAGTTAAGATTTAGTAATTTTTTCAGCTGTTTTGTTTTGTTCCACTGCAAACCAAAGAAATACATATCTGGATACCAAAAGATTTTTTTATTTCAATAATTTTCTGTAAGAAATGGTGCATTATTTGAAAAAAGTGCAAGGGTGCCAATATTTTTGGCCACGACTGTATGTGTCTGCATCAACGACTCAGGTGATGTTGCTAGGATGATGCATGGCTTCGAACTCTTTAGTAAAATGTCATCACCTAAATTAACTGGACAAAAACATGCACTGTAGCTTGGAACACTCTAACTACCTCCATGCCTGAGGGTGACCCAGGACTTGTTAACATCAAGTGCTGCATCATGGCCTTCTGTTTATGTTTGATTTAGCATTTCTTGTATGAGCACTTGTTGGATTAGACTGTTAGAGAAACCTTACCAGCGTCTCCCTTGACATATCTCGTGCCTTTGATACAGTCTGGCACCCTGCCTAGCTCTTTCACGAGCCTCGATCTTGTATACAAAAAACAAAACAAACAAACAAAAAAAAACAAGTCGAACATGTCTTTCAATCCTGACAAATCTCACACTCTCACTATGTCTCTCCAAAAAGACCGTCTGGAAAACCCTCCCATCTACTTTCTCAACAATCCTCTCAAAGAAGTTCTGTCACTCAAGCTTTTGGGTCTCACTGTCTGCCATGATCTTTCCTGTGAAAACCACATTTCCAAGCTGGCTTCCAAAGCCAGTCCCCGACTGGGCATCCTCCGTCGTGCAAAGTCCTTCCTCGGCACTGCTGACCTCCTCACCACATACAAAGCTTTCATCCGCAGCTTGATGGAGTAATGCTCTCCCCTCTGGGCTGGTGCTCGTGCCTCACACCTAGTTCGGGCTGTGGAAACCACGGCATTTAGAATCATTGGAATCTCCCACGATGAAGCTGATTCTGAGGGCCTTTCACTCTCTCACCGCAGGCAGGTTGGTGGTCTTTCTGTCTTCTACCGACTCCTCTCCGGCCTTGCACCCCCTGTTCTGTCTGTGCTCTGTTCTCCAAATACTCTTGCAGGATGCAAAAGATCTGTTAGCAACCCTATTCTGGTGAAACATCCAAAATCAAGACTCTACTATCCTTCACTCTTTCATTCCTCTTTTTTCTCGCCTCTGGAACAAACTCCCACAATCTCTTCAAGCCCATTCATCCCTCCAGGTCTTCAAAACAGCTGCTCACCACCATCTCTTATCTTTCCCCATACAAAACCTTGATCCTTTCTACCCCCGTTAATCCACCCTAAATCTACCTCCTTCAAATTCCGTTTTCTTTCCTGAAAGTCCTTGTAGTGTCCATCTTGTTTATCCCGTGTACCCCACCCCATCTCTCTCCCTTCCACAGATCTCCCGATCTCCCTGTTCTCTACTGTTGTTGTGTGTTCCCTCTCTCTCCCCTCTTGTCTCCCGCTCCCTTTATTATATGTTTTATGTGTTATCTCTTAAACAAGCCTCGACTGAGTACACAAAAAAAACCTGCATATTGTGTCAAGCTAGGAATTTGGATTATGCTCAAGAGTTGTTTCTATTGGACTTAACCAAGGTTGACTTATCTCCACTGCCTTCCTTTCACCGAAGTCTAATAAATGCTTGGCAAGCTTTCACCTGTCTGTGCAACCTCACTACCTATGAGAGGTCCATGTTTTTTTAATGAAGCACTATTTTATAATGTTCTCTTCGAAAATTTTGATAATGATAGGATTTTTATCCAACGATTTATCAACGCCTCAATGACCAAAGTGTGACATCTCAAAAGCAATGCAAATGATAGGTGATTAAGTGTTGCTTTTCTTGCCTCAGCGACTGGCATTAGGTCTTGTAATAGAATAGACAAGTTTTTAAAATTGGTGCTTCGTACCTACTGCACACTTCTTGGTAGAATCCTCTTGTACTGCCCTCCGAGTCGAGTCCTACCCCCTTCCCCAATGTCCATTTATCTGGTGCTGTCAGTTTAGAGCCTATGAATTTCAGCCTCTCTCTTCCCCTTTCTGGTACCAAGCATAAATCCTGTACCTACAACAATACCTACAATGTTTAAAAGCTCTTTTTCCTTCCTTGTCCACCTCTGCACCTTGTAAGTGGCCTACAGTCCTGCCACATACCCCTCCTTTCTGCCATAATTGGAGATGGTATTACAAACAACCTGTGCCAAAGCGTGTCGGTGACCTCCAATGAGGAACTACCCATTGGATATCACCCACAAATTCCATTATTCACCGCTTTTCAAAACCGATGTGTGAGCAGTGCCCCTTTTGTGGGTATACTGGAACCATGCCCCGTGCATATGTCTCATGTCCAACTCCTCTTTCTTTCATGCCTTGTCTCTTGACTTCACTTTTTCTATTTTCATTTTTGCTCCTAGTGGTCCTTTTATCCTCCCAACGACGGTTCCAATTAATTTTCATTTACCAAGCGAAGTTGACATTCTATAAAACTATACAATCTCCTCTTTTTATACTTTTGTAATAACAGGATATGAAGTCAAAGTCTCTCTCTAGCCTAAACGTGTTTGTTTGCTAATAAGTTTCAGGATTCCTTGTTTTTCTGGCTGCCTTGTCTTCCTCTGCTTCTTTCATATGCAACACAAGGCTGCGGAGTAACATCATTGGCTGAAGGTGTGGCTATATCCTTGATGCAATGCCCTCTGTTGGTCAGGGCATCAATTTGTAATCTGTTCATGGTGCCGGAGATCGATCGCCTACTCTTTGTGAAGGACACCGTGGGATGTTTAACGTCCATCGACTAATGCCGATATATGGGACGGGCCGCCCGTTTAATCCGAGGTGTGGCACACAAATTGGCGAGTCACTCTACCTGTGAAACAGATTCTGCCATGTCTGTGTACCTGATATATAAATGACCCCTTATTTCAGCTGAGCCTCATCCACTCATAACTGACTAGTGATAAATAAGAAATTAATCGAAAGCATCCGACCATTTTAAACAAATATTTGGGATTGGTGGTGAATGAATGTACAGACTAATGAATGGTGTCCTTAAAAATCAGGATTTGCATCCAAAATGTCTTTGCGTAATTTAGCGGAGATGAACCCTAAGTCAACGACAGGCTTTCTGTCTGAATGCGGTATATTGTACAAAATGACACTAATTGGCAGAAGATTATTTGATGTTCTAACAATTCGCACAATGGTGTATTGACCATATTGTTTTTACAAGAGGCCTGAGCGTGAACGTCGAGAGACTACACACTATTTGATGAAAAATACGCATTTCTGCATTAGAATAGTGATTTTATAACAAAATGTGTGCAAAACGTGCTCAGAACAAGCTTTTGTGTTTGAAAAAAACCCTCTATTAGGCAAATGTTTTTGCATGAATAAGGTTCGTAGTGTGAAATGTTTTGTTTTTCTTGGTATAGATTTAAGTAGATGCCCATTAAAGGTTTAAGCACATAAATATGCTTTCCAATGGTGTAGCCCACGTGTCACATGATGAAAATGACTTCCGATGATTTGACGAAAGTTTAAAGGACGAGAACGGAGAAACATCCGCTGATGGTGCATGATCGGTCACCCCTCGCCGAGTCACTAAATTCCCACAGAACAGTCGCAGGTGGGTAGAACGTCCTCCATTAAACCCGACTTGGCCATCATTTCAGTGCCTCATGTTGTTCGAAACATAAAAGACCATTCTAATGGTCATTGTGGCTCCCACAGCTCCCTTTTCCCCTATCTCTTCCTCTCAGTCGTATTGTCCTTTGTTTTGCTTATTGGCAAACGCACAGATCGTGTTGTTGTTGTGCGGACTCTCTATGCCGCCCACGAGGGAGCTGAGCTAGTTGTGATCTCGCCTGAACGACCTGCGCAGCAACTTGCAGGGAAGCGAGGACTACAGTCGGTAGTGGGTCAAACTCCCTACCCTTCCTCCTCCCGTGTGATTTGTAACGCCTGGAAATCGAGCGCTGCCGTCCGTTTCACTGGGAGGGGTGTTCTTAAGGGGGCGCGAATCGAAGGGCGGGAGGACCGAGCAGGCTCGCACTCGAGGCCACACAGCATCAGCAGAGCGGCTTCACCATTCATCAAGGTGGGAGAAGATTCTGGATGGATTTTAGCATTTATATGTTTAATATGAAGATTTTGGCGATATTATTCTGTTAGGATTAGTTAATCGTTTTACTGAAGGGTTGAGGCTTTAAATGTCACCAACCAATCTGTACCTTCATCTCCATCTGCACCTACATCTCCATCTCAGCGTTCGTGGGCATGGCGAGGGAAATCCGCAGGCTGTTACCCGCACTGTGCCTCACCGCTTGCCTTTGCTTGGGATTCTGCACGTCGGTCACGGCCAAGTGGCCACACAGAAAGAGCACCAATAAGTGTCCGACGCCGTGTCTGTGCAGCAAGGAGAAAGTGTACGTACGTTGCACCAAGGTCGACCAGGTGCCCAGATACCTCCCGGCAAACGCAACCTTCCTGTAAGCCATGGTCTGCTTGACTCTTTGATATAGCAATGGCGTTTGGTTACGATTATGTGATGCCATCAATCTTTGCAACGCGCGCATGCCATACTCCCAACACGGCATGTGCCGCACTGCGCTGAGCCAGGATTACTCCTCATTGCCTTTCATATCTTATCCACCTCATGCTACGTTGGCACGCGTTACCTCATTTTAGAAATTTAGCATTTATTTCAGGGTTTTTGGGGGGGGGGGGGTTTCGTGTTTTTGCTCATCCCTTTGTTAAACTGCATCGTTGCCTTGAGAGAACAAACATATGTATCAGGAATACTCATTGTTGCCTCTAAATGGGTTCAAGGGGTGCACAGAAAGAGGCCTTGTTTTGCAATCAGAAATGTTGGTACCTATTGGTAATCCTATGGCAACACTGGCTCTCCTCTTGGCAGGACATTTCACAATGCGACATTTGGAGAGATCGCCAATGGGACTTTTTCCCATTTTCCATCATTGCATTTAATGTGAGTATATGATATAGATCAACAATGTTATTTCTCATCATGATGCTATATTGTCCTGTCCGTAGCCGATGAACACCAGCCTTGGACGAATAGCCAAAACGGTCCTTAATTCCAAGGCGGACAGCCAAATTTGGTGGATGGTTTGTCGCGCGCGGAGGGAAGGATGTGAAGCACTTACCTGAACAGAAGCACACGGGTTTAATCTGGAACCCACATAACATGCAAACATGACCAAGAAAATTCAACAATAATCTATCTATAATTCCAGTAATCTCTGTGTGTGTGTGTATGTGTGTGTGTATGTGTGTGTGTATGTCTGTGTGTCTGTGACCGCTGTTTCTCGACAACCACGGGTCCGATATACTTGAAACTTGCCAGGTATATTGCTGGGGACCTGAGGATGTGCCTTTTCAAGGTTTCATATTAATCGGAGTAGTTACCGAGCTATGGCGATTTATTTACCCGTACTCGCAAGCCGTTCGCTTTGGCTTTGCGAATGGACCAAACCATTTCATGTAAATAGAGGGGGGGGTTCTACCGTACTCGCAAGCCGTTCGCTTTGGCTTTGCGAATGGACCAAACAATTTCATGTAAATAGAGGGGGGGGATTGTCACCGTACTCGCAAGCCGTTCGCTTTGGCTTTGCGAATGAACCAAACCATTTCATGTAAATAGAGGGGGGGATTGTCACCGTACTCGCAAGCCGTTCGCTTTGGCTTTGCGAATGGACCAAACCATTTCATGTAAATAGAGGGGGGGGATATAATTTTAGATATATATATAGTACGGGCATGCCCTAGTGATTTTAATGTAAATAAATAAAGAAATGAAAATATCGAAATAAAGGCTGAGGTAACCTAATTTCCTACCCGAGGTACCTCCACATGCAGTCTCAAATACAGATGAGGGGACAGATAAAATATAAATAATATCCCTTTAGCCAGCAGACACTCAGCTTTCGCCTCAACGAGGACTTTTAGTCACTTGGTGGTCATCGAAACTCGAAGCCACCATGCGGGAAGCTCACAAGATGGTGGCGGCACCACGTCCGTAGCAACCACCGGTGTGAAGCAAGCAGATAGGCGGCCTCCTTTGCCTCCAAAGAGCACCACAGCCAAAACCTTCCTCACAATGCTTCCCACGTAGCCAAGAGCTCCTCACTCTCTTCAAAAGTGCACCACAAAGGCCAGCCTTCTCCTCACAGGCACAAACCAAAGATGGCCAACCTTCCTCTTTAAGCAAAAACACAGAGAGAACGACTCTTTGTCCAACCGTCGTTTCTCACTCGAACCTTATCTCCTGACGTCACACTGTCCAATCGCCGAGCTCCACTGAATCACCCCATGTCTCCTTGACCAATCACGAAGCTCGGGGTGTGGCCTGCCGGCTTTGCTCTTCCACACCCCTCGTACCACTCTGGGGGTGTGGCCTTTTTCCTTATTAGGTTGGTGGGGTGGGGTTTACTTGCCGAACGGCTCTGCTTGTCTTGCAGGGAACGGTTGTTTAAACGGAGGTCTCTATGGCCGGCCTTATTGTAGTTGTAAAAACCTAGGCAAAAGCCAAAGGGGGCAATCACATACTGGGGGAAAACTAACTTTAATCCCTATATATTTAACACAGCTTCACCCCCCCGTGTGAAGACACATAACCAATCTTAAGCTCAGGTTTCCCTACTTAAATACATTAGGGCAGCATTAGAGCTTAAATACATTAGAGCAGAAATTAGAGCAGTCTCCCTTGACATATCACGTGCCTTCGATACGGTCTGGCACCCCGCTCTGCTCACCAAACTCTCCTCTTTTGGTATCCATGGAAATCTCCACGCATGGCTGGCGGACTTCCTCTCTAGTCGTAGTCAACGTGTGGCCCTGAATGGGTTTCTCTCATCTCCTCTTCCTGTTCAGGCTGGAGTTCCACAAGGCAGTGTTCTAGGCCCTGTGCTTTTTCTGGTCTTCATCAATGATCTCTCTGACTCTCTTGAAAATCCTCTGTATCTCTTTGCTGATGACTCCACTCTCTGTCGCTCCATTCTTCATCCCTCAGATCGGCAGTCTGCTGCCTCCTCACTCTCTCTAGACCTGGACAAAATCACAGACTGGGCAAACAAGTGGAACATGTCTTTCAATCCTGACAAATCTCACACTCTTACGATGTCTCTCCGAAAAGACCGACTGGACAACCCTCCCATCCACTTTCTGAATAATCCTCTCCAAGAAGTTCTGTCACTCAAGCTTTTGGGTCTCTCTATCTGCCATGATCTTTCCTGGGAAAACCACATTTCAAATCTGGCCTCCAAAGCCAGTCGCCGACTGGGCATCCTCCGTCGTGCGAAGTCCTTCCTTGGCACACCTGAGCTCCTCACCACATACAAGGCTTTCACCCGCAGCTCAATGGAATACTGCTCTCCCCTCTGGGCTGGTGCTCCTGCCTCACACCTAGCTCGTCTTCACGCTGTTGAAACCAAAGCATTCAGAATCATTGGAATCTCCCGCGATGAAGCTAACTCCAAGGGCCTCTCACTCACTCACCGCAGGCAGGTTGGTGGTCTTTCCATCTTCTACCGACTCCTCTCTGGCCTTGCCCCCCCCCCCCAGCTCTCTCTGGGCTCTGTCCCGCAAATATTCCTACAGGTCGCACAAGATCTGCCTGCAACCCTCTTATGGTCAAACTGCCAAAATCAAGACTCTCTGCTCACCTTCACTCCTTCATTCCTCTTTTCTCCCGCCTCTGGAACAAACTCCCTCACTCTCTTCAATCCCACTCCACCCTCCAGGTCTTTAAAACAGCTGTTCACCACCATCTCTTATCTTCCCCCATCCAAAACCTTGATCTTTTCTACCCCTGCTAATTTCACCCCAATTCCACTTTTTTGAAATACCAACTTCTGTCCTGGAAGTCATTGGTGTCCTTGTGTTTTATACTTCTCCCTCCACCCCCCCCCCCCCCCTTCCCATGCCTCCTCCCCCCAAGCCCTCTCCCTTCCACACATCTCCCTGCTCTCAAATGTTGTGTTTGTGTGCTTCACCTTCTCTCCCCATCTTGTTTTCCGCTCCCGCTTTTTGTGTGTTTTGTTTGTCTGGTTGATTTGTTTGTGAAGTAAATGTTAGCTCTTTCACGAGCCTCGATTCAGTATCCCAAAAAAAAAAAAAAAAAAAAAAAAAAAAAATTGAGATGTCTCCTACGTGTCCACAGTCCATACTGTAACTATACAATCCTATTTTTACTTTGGGATTCCTCCATCTACCCTCACAAACGTAACAATATTATTTCTGGCCGGTCCACTTGATACAAGGACGTGGGTGGTGTTTAACTATGTTGAAAGAAGAAGACCACTCCTTTTTGCATCTTCAGATACATATGGCTGCCGAAGCAGTTTCTAGGCTATTGGGCACAATTCTGGAGGGGTCTCCACTCCGACACCAGATATCGAATTGCTCATTCTTCCCAATAAGCTGGTATACATTTAGTCAAACTCGGAAGGATGACAGGCTGAGTCAACCCACATGGTGTTAATTCAATGGCTGACAGGGGGCTTGAACTCAATACCCTAAGATCTTAAGCCAGCCACCTTAACCCACAGATATCGGTGGTGTTTATGTATAAGCTTTGCAAAATATTAATACTAGTGTTCATCTGAAAGTGAAGTGAAAATATGAATTCCAAACGCTGCAGTAACAATTAAGTTCTGCAACGCTGCAAAACCCCACCACCCACACTCACTCAAGAATGAACTCTCAAACCTGTCTCCTTCCTCCAAATCCTGGTGGCGTCTGGTCAAATCCGTTTCTGGTGTTTGTTCCCCCTCCATCCCCTCCCTTACCTCAAATGGCCACACAGTTGACATCGCACGTGACAAAGCCGAATGCCTCAACTCTGTGTTCGCCTCGAAATCCTTAGTCCCAAACCCATCTCTCTCTGTTCCCACCTTTCCCAGTCGAACCCAACTGCTCCTGGACTCTGTGTCCTTCTCTCCTGACAAGGTGGAGGAGTTTTTGTCAAACCTTGACTCTGATTCTGCAACTGGACCAGACGGCATCAGCCCACGGGTCTTAAAATCCTGCTCTGCCGCTCTATCTCACCCTCTCTCTGTTCTTTTCACCCTATCTTTTGCTCAAGGTCATCTGCCAGCATCCTGGAAATCAGCTAACATTACCGCTTTACACAAAAAAGGTGCAAAAACAGATCCTTGCAACTACAGACCAATCAGCCTGCTCCCAATTATCAGCAAAGTCATGGAATCCATCATTGCTTCGGATATGAAATCTTTCCTCTTCTCCAATGGCTTGATCTCTGATCATCAATTTGGTTTCAGACCAGGTCACTCTACTCTGGACATGCTGCTTCTGCTGTCTCAACAATGGATGGAGGTCCTCAATGCCAAACAGGAAATCAGAGCTGTCTCCCTTGACATATCAAGGGCCTTTGATACGGTCTGGCACCCAGCTCTGCTCACCAAACTCTCCTCCTATGGTATCCATGGAAATCTCCATGCATGGCTTGCGGACTTCCTCTCTGGTCGTAGTCAACGTTTGGCCCTGAATGGATTTCTCTCATCTCCCCTTCCTGTTCAGGCTGGAGTTCCCCAAGGAAGTGTGCTGGGCCCTGTGCTTTTTCTGGTCTTTATCAATGATCTCTCTCACTCTCTGGAAAATCCTCTCTATCTCTTTGCTGATGACTCCACTCTCTGCCGCTCCATTCCTCTTCCCTCAGATCGGCAGTCTGCAGCCTCCTCACTCTCTGAAGACCTGGACAAAATCACAGACTTTTCAAACAAGTGGAACATGTCTTTCAATCCTGCCAAATCTCACTCTCTTACTATGTCTCTCCGAAAAGATCGACTGGACAACCCTCCCATCTACTTTCTCAACAATCCTCTCCAAGAAGTTCTGTCACTCAAGCTTTTGGGTCTCACTATCTGCCATGATCTTTCTTGGGAAAACCACATTTCCAAGCTGGCCTCCAAAGCCAGTCGCCGACTGGGCATCCTCCGTCGTGCGAAGTCCTTCCTCGGCACACCTGAGCTCCTCACCACTTACAAGGCTTTCATCCGCAGCTCAATGGAATACTGTTCTCCCCTATGGGCTGGTGCTCCTGCCTCACACCTGGCTCGGCTTCACGCTGTTGAATCCAAAGCTTTCAAAATCATTGGAATCTCCCGCGATGAAGCTATCTCTGAGGGCCTTTCACTCACTCACCACAGGCAGGTAGGTGGTCTTTCTGTCTTCTACCGACTCCTCTCCGGCCTTGCTCCCCCAGCTCTCTCTGTGCTCTGTCCCCCAAATATTCCTACAGGTCGCACAAGATCTGCCAGCAACCCTCTGATGGTTAAACTGCCGAAATCTCGGCTCTCTGCTCACCTTCACTCTTTCATTCCTCTTTTCTCCCGCCTGTGGAACAAACTCCCACACTCCCTTCAATCCCTCTCCTCCCTCCAGGTCTTTAAAACAGCTGTTCACCACCATCTCTTATCTTCCCCCATCCATAACCTTGATCTTTTCTACCCCCACTAATTCACCCCAGATCCACCTTGTTTGAAATTCCAACTTATTTCCTGGAAATCCTGGCAGTGTCCATATGTTTATACCTCTCCCACCCCCCCCCCCTTCACATGCCTCCCCCCCTTCACATGCCTCCCCCCCTTCACATGCCTCCCCCCAAAGCCCTCTCCCTCCCACAGATCTCTCGATGTCTCCGTGTCTCTCGGTCCCTGCTCTCAAGTGTTGTGTTTTGTGTCCTTCCCCCTCTCTCCCCATCTTGTCTGCCGCTCCCGATGTTGTTTGTTTTATGTGTCTGTTTGTCTTTCTGTGTGATTAATGTTCGCTCTTTCACGAGCCTCGATCTTGTATACAAAAAACAAAAAAAAAAGAAAAAAAAAAGTGAATACGTAGCCATCTATATTTTGAATACGTAGCCATACACCTCACCCCATATATGCACCATACATGTCTCTTACCTCCCCTCCCTTTACCACAGCCCTGTTTTCCTTATTTCCCTCTCCTGTGTCCTTCTTTTCCTCATTGTTAAATTGCTTATCTCAGCCAACGCCAATCCTTCCCCACCCTTTTCCACGTGCGTACTTAATTAATGTATGGTCCCAAAGAGGGCCAAAGACAAAGTGTGACAAAGAACATTAGAAAACGTCATGTGTAATTCGAACTCGTACACCCGTTCCCTACTGGAGCGGCTGGTAGGGTCAATTCCTCTTTGGGGTATATAGATTACAGTAGATCTAGGGGCAGGACTCAATAGCATGGGGGGGGGGGGGTGTTAATTTACCAAGTTTCTTGTGGAGAGCTCGCCAAGTGCCCCCCCCCCCCCTTCCCGCGCCTCCTCCCCCCAAGCCCTCTCCCTCCCACACATCTCCCTGCTCTTAAATGTTGTGTGCTCTCAAGTGTTTGTGTGCTTCCCATTCTCTTGTCTTCCGCTCGCTCTTTTTATATATTTTGTTTGTCTGGTTGATTTGTTTGTGAAGTAAATGTCAGCTCTTTCACGAGCCTCGATTCAGTATACAAAAAAAAAGAGAAAAAAAGAAGAAAAAAAGTGGTTTAAGCATTCGAGCAAGCACGCCATTCAAAATCGTTGATAAGGAACGGCTGGCTTGGCAAGCGCTCACTAGCTGCTTAGTAACTGAACACACCCTGGGTTTCCTCCCTTTCAGTTTAGTGTTAAACAGCAGGAGCGACTGTTTCAAAAGGTAATCAAACTTGTTTGTGGTTTATATTTTTACTTCTGGTAAGGATTTTCCACGAAATGCCATGATAAGCTATTTATACACATTAATGCGATGTTTGTCTAAGTAGGAAACCCCTTGAGGAGAGGGATATTATTAGTATGAAGACTGATTTGTAATAACATTAATATTATGCCATTATATTTAATGTTGTTATTACTTTTGTTATTAGAAGCAGCTTTGGAAAAACGCCATGATAAGTTATCTTAAGATGGATATGCACCTCAACATTTATTTATACCAAGGCAAATCAGATCATGTGGCATAATTCTGTTTTCACAAGACAGTTAGTGCTCAGGTGACGTGAATTCCACATAGCAACATGTATCCTTTGTGTACAGCATCGGGAAACAATTTCAGGATTCATGATTTGAGGATATCCTCATAGGCTATAATCTGACACTGTGGCTCCTGGATCAATGAAAGGTGTTATGTCAGGTCCTCATTAGAACAGGTGTGTGCTTGTGCATAAACAGTTATTTGAAGTCACGAAGAAACTGATGTTCAAAGCCTACATAGTGATGAAGAAAAGGAAGATGCTGTGAAATTTGAAAAAAATCTGAACGATGTCCAAAATTCTGTGAACTGCTGGAGGGTGGAGAGGCCAAAACAGAAGGAACTGAAACTAAACATCATTGGTAATGGTGGGCAGGAAAAATCATGGAGAAGTTAAAGAACATTCTATACTTTAATAAGATGGAGGAGCTTCTTTTTTCTTTTTTTTTGTATACTGAATCGAGGCTCGTGAAGGAGCTGACATTTACTTCACAAACAAATCAACCAGACAAACAAAATATATAAAAAGAGGGAGCGGAAGACAAGATGGGGAGAGAAGGGGCTTGAAGCCTGAAGCTAATCTACAAGACAGTGAGGAGTATGATATAGTTGCAACAACTGAAACATGGTTTAATGAGGAGAGAAACAGTTAGACAGCATTAGGTGCTAAGGTAGGCCTATATAGGTGTGATAGTAAAGAGAAGATGGGTGAAGCAATGTGAGTAAAAGTCAGTATTGTATCAAGAGAGAGAGGTGATATAAAAGAAGAAATTAATGTAGAGGATTCAGTGTATATAAAGATATGGGATGGTAAGGTAATTGTAGAATACTTTTATCGGACTCCTGGTGTGAACCGAGCGCAGGATAAAAGTGTTCAGGAAGATTTCAGAAAGGCGGTGCTAAGATTAAGGTATTCATTATGGAGGATTTCATTTTCCAGGGATAGATTGGGTTCAGGAACAGGAAAAGTGTGGAGCAGATGAGGATTTTGTCGATGTAGATCTTTTTTTCTTGCGTTCCTTTTGACTGTCATCAACCACATTTCCCTGTTCATTTGTGTATCACTCACATTTCAGAATTTCAGAACATTTCAGAATCATTGGAATCTCCAGCGATGAAGCTAACTCCAAGGGCCTCTCACTCACTCACCACAGGCAGGTTGGTGGTCTTTCCGTCTTCTACCGACTCCTCTCTGGCCTTGCCCCCCCAGCTCTCTCTGGGCTCTGTCCCGCAAATATTCCTAGAGGTTGCACAAGATCTGCCTGCAACCCTCTTATGGTTAAACTGCCAAAATCAAGACTCTCTGCTCACCTTCACTCCTTCATTCCTCTTTTCTTCCACCTCTGGAACAAACTCCCTCACTCTCTTCAATCCCACTCCACCCTCCAGGTCTTTAAAACAGCTGTTCACCACCATCTCTTATCTTCCCCCATCCAAAACCTTGATCTTTTCTACCCCCGCTAATTTCACCCCAATTCCACTTTTTTGAAATACCAACTTCTGTCCTGGAAGTCCTTGGTGTCCTTGTGTTTTATACTTCTCCCTCCCCCCCAATTCCAATACACAAAATGAAATGCTGCATTGAAGATTCCCAAGAGCACAATGGCCTCCTTAATTCCTAAATGGAAGAAGTTTGGAACAACCAGGCCTCTTCCTAGAGCTGGCCGCCCGGCCAAACTGAGCAATCGGGGGAGAAGAGCCTTGGTAAGAGAGGTGATATTGGAAATTCTTGAAATTCTTGGAAATTGGATATTGGAAATATTGGAGAGGTGATATTGGATATTGGAGATTCCAGGGGAAATGTGTATTGAGTGTTAGAGATTCAAGGATCAGTGTATATGTACCATATGCTACACAAGCCATATATAGTGACCTTGGTGTACTTTTAAATGACTTCAAGAACATTTGTATAAAATGGAAATATTGGCACAGCAAATGGATTTTTCAGCAAAAAGCTACAGTGACAGATTGGATCTCAGTATTATAAGCTGTACTTTCATGTGAGACTTCCAAACAAACAAGCCAACATCGACATTGTGATGACGGTTTCATCCATACATCACATGACTTCCTTGAAAATATGTCAGATGATCATTGAGAAATATCAACATGAATTTGTGAAAGTTGCAGAACATTAAAACCGATTTACAAAAATGCCAAATTGGGAGGAAATATAGACAAATATGTAATTTTCCAATTCCTGTACTTTGCACTGAAATTTCCAGCATTCCGATCAAGTATAAGATTATGCATGGATGGATGTATGTAATGTATGTAGCTATTTATGTATATTATACGCCATATGCAGTTTTGACATCTTTGCTTAGCACGAATCTGCAGGCTTCATGACTCAGCTGATGTGCTTATTGAATGTACCTGCTCAGTCTGTTAAAGGACTCGACATTCAACATCGAGAGTAATGCTTTCAAGGGGCTGCGCAAGCTACAGTACCTGTAAGTAACAATTGTTTTTGCATTCCAGTAAGACCCTTGTTTTGATATTGACATAGAAAGAGTGGTTAATGGCCGACGTGTTCAATGGTTAATATATTTGTGAATTATGAGCTTCTTAATGCTATTAGTCCCTTTCCCAGAAGGGGCTAGTTTTGCTCTTTGTCTGTCTGTCCGTCCGTCCTTCTGTCTGTCTGACCCACCTGTGGTTTTCCAGACTTTTTCCATACCCTTTAACATATTGAAGTGAAACTTGGTACATGGCTTTATTGTAAGTTACAGAGCAAGCTTGAGTTTTGGGGTGTTTCGCGAATTTTTCACGGAGTTATGCCCTTTTTGAACTTGTAAACTATCACATATTATACATGGGTCAGTTTTCAGTTGCCTAGACTCCACCCCACTGCTTTACACCCGTTGGCTGGACAGCTGGCTTTGGGTGCCCTTTTGGTCTTTTGGCCCCGGCCATCTCCCCATATAGGGCGTCCTTTGGGATACGTGCATCTTCCATTCTGTGCACATGCCCAAGCCATAAAAGTCGTCTTTTTGAGCTCACCTGGAACGAAGTTCAGGGGAGCTTATGCGATGGTGCGTCGTCCATCCGTCCGTCAGTGCGTCAGTCAGTCCGTCCATCCGTCTGTCCGTCAGTCCGTCCGTAAACACTTGAAACTTCTTCTCCAAAACCGCTGATGGGATTGCGACCAAATTTGGCACAAATTATATTTGTTGTATTATGACTAAAGTTTGTTCACGGCATTAAAAAAAAGTCGGGGTCTAATGGGGTTTACCGGTGGTCAAAGTGGATCCAAGTTTGACCCCCCAAAAAAGGGATTTGCTTTTTCCTCTGAAACGACACACACTATTTTGATGAAACTTTACCACAACCTTCATCACCCATGATGTACCAAAGGTTGTTCACGGCATTAAAAAAAATCTGCCCTTGTGGGGGTCTACGGTGGGGGGAGGGGGGAGGGGGTTGTCACCCGAAATCGGTGTTTGCTTTCTTCTCAGAAACTACACATGGAATCCCGATGAAACTTAACCACAACCTTCATCACGCGTGATGTACCAACGTTTGTTCACGACATAAATTTTTTTTTGCCCCTTTGGGGATCTACGGGGGGGTTGCCCTCCAAAATAGGTATTTGCTTTCTTCTCAGAAACTACATATACAATTCTGATGAAACTAGACCACAACCTTAATCACCTGTGTTATACCAAAGTTTGTTCCTGGCTTTTAAAAAATTGGGGTCTAAGGTGGTCTATGGGGGGCTTTCCCCCCAAAATAGATATTTGCTTTTTTCTCAGAACCTACACACACAATTTTGATGAAACGTCACCACAACCTTCATCATCCGTGATGTACCAATGTTTGTTCAAGGCATTGGAAAATTTGGATCTGAGGAGGTACACGGTGTGGGAGGGCGAGGGGAGGCGTTACCCCCTAAAATAGGTATTTTTTTTGTTTGTTTATTTAAAGTGTTATGATTATGTTGGTATGATTGTACATGCTGCCCTGTCTTCAAGCAAGCATTGAAATTGGTTGCAAATACCTTTAGTCAGTGCAGTATACTGTTTATTCTACCAGGTGAGCACCAGGGGTATTGCCCCTATGTTTTAATGAGTGCAAGGACGCTTGGCAGAGTTGCCTGGGAGAGAACTTCTGCATTTGTGTATCTGTCCTTCCACGTGATGTGAAGGATGCGTTGTAGACAGCGAAGATGGAAATTGTTACGTCCCCGTTCTTGGCAGCTATAAGTCGTACATGTTTCGCAGCTATAAAGTGTACGCCTTGTAGATCAGCATCTTGGTTCTGCGGGTCAGCTTGCTTCACGCCCTCTTTGTTAGATGACCAAAGGTGATGGCTGCCTTCCCGATTTGTACGTTCAGTTCATTATCGAGAAACACGTTGTTGGTCACTATAGATCCGAGATTACTGGATTTGCTTAATACTTCCAGTGGAGTATTGTTTAGTGTAATCAGGGGCTGGGTTGTAGTGACACCTTGTCCCATCACCATGGTTTTCTTAACACCAATGGTGAGAGAGATGGAAATTATGGTTAAACTTATAGTTAAACCTTATGGTAGGTCTTATGGTTAAACTGCCAAAATCAAGACTTTCTGCTCACCTGCACTCCTTCATTCCTCTTTTCTCCCGCCTCTGGAACAAACTCCCTCACTCTCTTCAATCCCACTCCACCCTCCAGGTCTTTAAAACAGCTGTTCACCACCATTTCTTATCCTCCCACATCCAAAACCTTGATCTTTTCTACCCCCGCTAATTTCGGTCCCCTTGTGTTTTATACCTCTCCCTCCACCCCCTTCCCACGCCTCCTCCCCCCAAGCCCTCTCCCTCCCACACTTCCCACACTTTTCCCTGCTCTCAAATGTTGTGGTTGTGTGCTTCCCCTTCTCTCCCCATCTTGTCTTCCGCTCCCTCTTTTTGTATATTTTGTTTGTCTGGTTGTTTTGTTTGTGAAATAAATGTTAGCTCTTTCACGAGCCTCGATTCAGTTTACAAAAAAAAGAAAAAAAAAAGAGAACATCATGCACCCATAGGAGAGATGATCGATTAGCTTCTGGAGCTGGTCTTCTGTGTGGGTGACAAGTGCAGCGTTATTGGCATGGAGAAGTTATCTTATCAGGACATGCCGCACTTTTGTCCTGGCTCTTAATCTTGACGGGTTATACAACTTGGGATTTGTCATGGTGTGGAGGTAGATGCCTTCCGTATCTGCATGGAAGGAGTACATCAGAAGTACCGAGAAGAAAATACCAAACAGAGTTGGAGCCAGGACACAGCCCTGCTTCATTCCGTTTTTTGATCTGGAAACTTTCTGAAGTGGAACCATCAAACTGGTTTGTGCTGTGCATGTTGTCATGGAAAGAGTGGATGAGACTGAGAAGCTTGGGTGGACAGCCAATCTGTTGTAACATCTTGTATAAACCCATTCTGCTAGCAGTGTCAAAAGTTTTTGTGAGATCCACGAAAGTGAGGTATAGCAGCGTGTTCTGTTCACTGCATTTCTCTTGCAGCTGACGGAGGGAGAGGATCATGTCCACAGTGGATCTGCCTGTCGAAAATCACATTGTGCCTCAGGATGCGCTTGGGTAACGAGTTGTTGGTGTCTCTTTAGGATGATCCTGGCAAATACCTTCCCGGTAACACAGAGTCGTTCAACAACAGAATTGTTCAACAACAGAACAATTCAACAGAATTGTTGGAGTCTCCCCGATCGCCTTTCTTCCTGTACAACGTGATGATGTTTGCGTCACGCATATCTTGAGGAACAGATCCTTCGCCCCAGCAGGAGGCAGTCATGTAGGTAAGGCAACATGTGGGGCTTTCCGTGCTTGAGCAGTTCTGCTAGAATTACACCGTTGCCAGGTGCTTTTCTGCTTGCCAATAAATTGATTGCCTTCCCAAGCTCAGGTGATGATGGTTCCGCATGTTACTCATCCATGACAGATAGTTAAGGAACCGTGTCAAGCACAGGCTGAAGAATAGCCATTTCATGGGAGTACAGTTCAAGGTAATGTTCCACCCAACAAGCTATCTGCTTACTTCTGTCAGTAAGTATCTCACTATCTGCTGATTTCAGAGGAGCAACTTTGGTTATGGTCGGACCAGGTGCTCTTTGGACCAGGTCCATCATACATGGCATGAAGGTTTCCGTTGTCACAGGCCATCTGAATATCTTGCCAAAGGTTGGTCCAATATTTGTTTGCACGAAACCTTGCTTTCTTTTGCACAATAGCCTTAGCTAACTTCAAGTCGTGCAGGGTTTGGGCATTTGGGATTACATTCGTTAGGTTTGGGCATTACATCAGCAATCAAATATGAGAACAAAGTTGCAACATTTCAACTGAGCAATTCTGCTACTGCTATCATCTAGTAGATAAATAATACAAACGGTGTCCATTGGCCGGTTTCCTATCTCCTCTTTCATTGTTTCACCCATCTCGTCACCAAATTTAATAGGCATAATTAACAGCCTTCCAATTCTGCATCTAAATTTACTTCCAACTCTACAAGTATCAGGGACGTCTCTTCGCGGTGGTTGTACCCCCCAACGCAAGTCTGGGACCAAATCTTCCCCATTCTTCCCTGCTGCCTGGATTTGTCAGGGCAGCGCGGTCACGGTCAGTGTCGATCTGTCCCCATCCCTCTTGTCTCTGTCTCTTCTCTCTCTTTCTCCCTCTCTCTCTCTTTCTCTCTCTCCCTAACTCTGCCGTGGCCGTGACTTTGTGAAGGCGGGGGTACACCATCCTGGATGTGGGGGATCTCTGGGTCGCTCCTGCGAGATCGATCGGCTGTCTCCATGCCGCGGACCTGTTCGAGAGAACCGTCTGTGGCTATACAACAACAACACCAATGGCTATACAACAACAACAACAATCTATACAACAACAATCCCCATGGATCGGCCCTTTCCCTCTTGTCTGTGTCTCTTCTCTCTCTTTCTCCCTCTCTCTCTCTTTCTCTCTCTCTAACTCTGCCGTGGCCGTGACTTTGTGAAGGCGGGGGTACACCATCCTGGATGTGGGGGATCTCTGGGTCGCTCCTGCGAGATCGATCGGCTGTCTCCATGCCGCGGGCTTGTTCGAGAGAACCGTCTGTGGCTATACAACAACAACACCAACAACTTCCAACTCTTCCAGTGAAAAGTAATCTTTTCATCCAAAGTTAGCCCTAATAAATCACTTGCTCCGATTGATCTTCCATAGTGCGGAAATATTGTACTTCCCATTTTAATTCCACTGCTGTAATTTGTTGCTTTAGCTTGGCACTCGGTGAAAGAGACTCGACAGCTCTTTGGCTTCCACTGCTGATGTGTTCTGGCTCACGCTTTCCAGGCAGAAAGCCAAGCGGAATACTTAGAAAAGAAAATGTGCGGTGTCATCTGGGGTGACCCCAATAGTTATCTTGTGTAATATGCAAGATAATGTTAAAGTTTTTTTTTTAAGGTTGAAGAACATGTAGGAGAAAATAACTTTTTATTTTAGTTTTAAGGTTCGTGTCCTGACTTTAAATACTGATAGTTTTGGCTCATTATGTAACTGGTTTATGTTTCTTGGTATGCAAGGCTGACAAGATAGTTCAAAGGTAACATAATTAAATTTGAGCTGTGTAGTCGAAGTTCAATTCCTCACCTAACTATGATAACTGCCATCCTGGTGCTCTGGAAGCAGGCATTTTCATCAGTGTGGTCTCTTAGAAGGGACGTTAAGTCAGTTGTCGTGTCCGGATTCATTGGTGGACGTTATAAGTACCACGGTACCTTTATGTAAAGAGTAGTTCATTGTGTGCTGGGACTTTTGGCCAAATTATAAGTGACTGGTATGATCTATGGAGCGGGCTATTGATTGGGCAACAGTGTAATTGGCGTAGCCAAGACTACAGGAATGATGCATACACATAGCCAGGTATTGGTGGTGTCTTCACCACGTGCTTATTAGTTCACGAGTTATCAAACAGAGTGACCACTATATTCGTCATGTCTGTGTGTGTGTCTGTCTGTCCGCAGCATAACTACCCGATGATGTCATCCGATGTTGATGAAACTTGGGTGGGAGGTTGATATCATGATCTAGTTGTGTCCTGCCTAGAGTGGGCGTATTGCGCCCATTGTGGGCGGAGCCACGCCCAAAAAAGATGTCTTTTTAGGGGGTAACGATTTCAAGCTACATCTTCTCCGAGGGAGTTGGTGGAATCTGACAGGGGTTTCGGTATTTGGTTAGGCCAATGTCATGTGTCGAGCCCCACGGAGCTCGATTTTTCATTTTCGCCCTAAGGTCAAGGTCACAAGGTCACGAAATTTAGAAAAGTCGATTTTTTATGGTTTCATTACATTGTTCGCTTCCTGATAGGGTGAAATGTCGTACATGATGTTATATTATCACAGACATAATGAAATACAAGTTTTTCAACAAATTTCAGAATCCTCGACCTTTGACCTTTGAAGGTCACAAAGGTCAAATTTTCAAAGTTGTCAGAATCGAACCGAATTTTCGGTATTGTGTAGCTAACTAACCTCATAAGGCCATAACTGATTATACATTATTTTCTATCTCATTTCAAGGTCAGTAACCTTCGTTTTGACATTTCCGGGCCTGGCCTGTCCGGGCCTGTTTCGGTTATAGTCCGTCCTTTGTCATTGAATACCGCTCGCTCATGAACCATCGTCGTCTCCTGACTTGTGACATTTTCACATTACTCTTCAGGAAGTATCACCATACCAATCCTCCTATCCACCTTTACAGTCAACTTTCAAGAGAAGTTCTGTCCCTCAAACTCACCATTAGCCATGACCTTTCTTGAGCAAACCACATTTGCAAACTTTTTTAAAATCCAGATGCATAGAAGGCATTTTCAGTTGGGTCAAGACGTTCTTTGGAATCTCAGATCTCTATAAACAGCCAGTTTTGGCGAGTGACACTGACGGTGTAATCGCATTATTGGAATGCAGTAGCTGTTATGATTATTCATGCTGAGGCCTGCAATCAAATATCAATGGATGAAATCAACAGGATGGTGATTGATGCATGCTAACCACTGTGGGAAGCAAGAAGCTGACATTTTGGGTAGTAACCGCATTTTGCCTGGACGAAGTGTTAAAGCCTGAAACGGCTGCTTCTTCCTGTTTCCCATGGTGGTTGGCATACCTCAAACAATGCCCTGTTGATGTCATCGATTGTTCTACCTATCCGCCAACACAGATCGATACCAGTGTTCACCAGCAAGACTAGTTCTTCATTCTACCTGTAATCATAGTATTTTTTAATAGATTACTCTTTATCATTGCTTTGTATGGGAGTAAACAAAGATAAGAAAACATCAACAAAGCAAAAGCATAAGTTTCCAAAGCCCACAATTGGAGTAAAGACTGTGTGGGACATACTCCCAATCACTATTTCAATATCTCGACATATTTTAAGTATATTTGCACTAAGATTATTTTCTTAATATCGTTATGCATTGTGAAATTGTTTGCGTAGAGCAGCAACGAAGGCTGGAAAGGGTGGAAATGCGAATGGTTCGACGGATGTGCGGAGTATCGTCGAGAGAGAGAGAAAGACAAATGATGAATTGCGAAAGATGATGGGAATAGAGCCTGTGATTGATGCTGTGAAGAGGAACAGGTTGAGATGGTTTGGTCATGTGTTGAGGAAGGATGAAAGTGACTGGTTGGGAAGAGTGATGGAAATGAATGTAGAAGGAAGTAGAGGACGGGGAAGATCGAGAAAGACTTGGCTAAAGATGGTGGAAGAAAAAATGTGGGCAAGGGGGTTAACAAGGAGAGATGCAGAAAATAGGGCAAAATGGAGAACATTGACCGCAAGGCTAACCCCCGCTCTAGCAGGGAAAATGGCCTTAAAATGCCTGTTGTTGTTGTTGTATTGTGAAATTGTTTGAAGCATAACCTGTTCTATGATGTACAAGTGATGGCTTTGAAACACCTGTAGTTGATTTGATCATCAATTTAAATTTTGTATCAGCAATCAAGATAAGTTCGAGCTTTTGATACAATCTGGCATCCTGCCTTGCTCTCTAAACTCTCTGCCGATGGCATCCAATGCCATTTCCACACATGGCTTACTGACTTATTGTACTCTCGTAGCCAACATGTGGCACTCAACAGAATCCTTTCATCTCTCCCTGTTAATGCTGGAGTGCACCCAAGCCAGTGTTCTGGGCCCGGTCCGATTCCTAATCTTCATAAATGATCTCTCTGACTCCTTGGAAATTCCCTTTCATGTATTTGCTGACGACTCTCCCCCATCCCCCTCTGCCATGACATCCCACATCCTCCAGTTAGGCAGGCTGCAGCCTCTTTGTCTTCAAACCTTGCCAAAATCAAAAGCTGGTCAAGCATTTGGAATATGTCTTTCAATCCTGACAAGTCTCACACTCTCGCTATCTCTCTCCAAAAGGACAGTCTGGCAAACCCTCCCTTCTGCTTTTTTAACAATCCTCTTGAGGAAGTTCAATCATTCAAACTCCTGAGTCTCACTCTCAAACATGATCTTTCTTGGGCAAACCAAATTTCAAAGTTGTCCTCCAAAGCCAGTTGCCGATTGGGCATCCTCCGTCATACAAAGTCCTTCCTTGGAACTCCTATCCACCACCACCTGCAATGCCTTCCTTCATCCGCAGCTTGATGGAGTACTGCTCTGCCCTCTGGGCTGATGCCCCGACCTCACACCTTGCTCAGGTTGATGCCATGGAAACCAAAGTTTTCAAAATCATTGGAGTATCCTGCAATGAAGTCTTTGCAAATGTCACACTTTGACATCACAGCCAGGTCAGTAGTCTCTCTGTCTTCTACCGCCATACACTTACATTGCATTCAGAAAGTATTCAGACCCCTTCACCTTTTTCACATTTTGTTATGTTGCAGCCTTTTGCTGAAATCGTTTAAATTCATTTTTCCCCTCATCAATCTACACTCAATAACCCCATAATGACAAAGAGAAAACAGGATTTTAGAAAGTTTTGCAAATTTATTAAAAAGAAAAAACTGAAATATCACATTGACATAAGTATTCAGACCCTTTGCTATGACGCTTGAAATTTAGCTCAGGTGCCTCCCATTTCTCTTGATCATCTTTGAGATGTTTCTACACCTTGAATGGAGTCCACCTGTGGTAAATTCAATTGATTGGACATGATTTGGAAAGGCACACACCTGTCTATATAAGGTCTCACAGCTGACAATGCATATCAGAGCAAAAACCAAGCCATGAGGTCGAAGGAACTGCCTACAGAGCTCAGAGAGAGGATTGTGTCGAGGCAAAGATCTGGGGAAGCCTACAAAAAATGTCTGCTGCAGTGAAGGTTTCCAAGAGCACAGTGGCCTCCATAATTCTTAAATGGAAGAAGTTTGGAACAACCCGGACTCTTCCTAGAACTGGCCGCCCGGCCAAACTCAGCAATCGGGGGAGAAGGGCCTTGATAATAATAGAGGTGACCAAGGTCACTCTGGCTGAGCTCCAGAGATCCTGTGTGGAGATGGGAGAAACTTCCAGAAGGACAACCATCACTGCAACACTTCACCGATCTGGGCTTTATGGCAGAGTGTCCAGACGGAAGCCTCTCCTCAGTGAAAGACACATGAAAGCCCACAGAATCTTGTTACTCACAGTCTGAGAGTCCTTTAGGTGCTTTTTTGCAAACTCCAAGTGGGGGGGCCAAATTTTCATTGAAAATATATTTCAAACCACTATAACTCTGAAAGGACAAGAGATATGCATGCACTTACTCAGTTAACTTCCATTGCTTAGCGTATATACATGTATAGATTTCCCGCCATTTTGATTCAAAATGGCCGATAAAAAAAAGTACATTCTGACAAGTCCTCGGTCTCTGACCGATTTTTCATTTGTTCGTTTTTTGTCTGTTTGTCTGTCTGTATATATGTCAGTTGCCTACAGGTCACAATTTTCAGCCGATCGTCACGAAACTTCACCAAATGGTAGAGTTGGTCATAAGCAAAAAGCCTATTTTTGGGGGTCAAAAGGTCAATCGGTCAATATCGGCCAAAGTTCACCAACTTTGTCAAATTTCTAAAATCCTCAATTTTCATCCGATTGACTTGAAATTTGAAGAGGATTTGCATATCTGGTCATTGAATTCAACCACCAATTATATTTAGGTCAACGACTCAAAATAAGCTAAAAGGTCAACATAGGCCAAATTTCTAAAATCCTCAATTTTCATCCGATTGACTTGAAATTTGAAGAGGATTTGCATATCTCATCACTGAATTCAACTAACAAGTATTTTTGAGGTCAACATAGGCCAAAAGGTCAACATAGGCCAAAAGGTCAACATATGCCAAATTTCTAAAATCCTCAATTTTTATCCGATTAACTTGAAATTTGAAGAGGACTTGCATATCTGGACACTGAATTCAACCAAGTATTTTGAGGTCAACATAGGCCAAAAGGTTAACATAGGCCAACGTTCTAAAATCCTTAATTTTCATCCAATTAACTTGAAATTTGAAGACGATTTGCATATCTGGTCACTGAATTCAACCCCCAACTATTTTCGAGGTCAACATAGGCCAATAGGTCAACATAGGCCAGAGGTCAACCACTTTTTTTAAATTCCTAAAATCCTCAATTTCATCCGATTGACTTAAAATTTTAAAAGGATTTGCATACCAGGTCACTAATTTCAACCACCAAGTATTTTTGAGGTCAACATAGGCCAAATTTCTAAAATCCTCAATTTTCATCTGATTGACTTAAAATTTTAAAAGGATTTGCATACCAGGTCACTAATTTCAACCACCAAGTATTTTTGAGGTCAACATAGGCCAACAACTTAATTTAGGGATTTCGCAAGTGTCATGTATTCGCAAGTGTATGCACGACAGATTTCTTGTTTTCTTGTTTGTTTGTGTGTTTGTGAACAGGATATCTCAAAATGTCGAGGACGGATTCAGGCGACATTTAGTGGAGAGATTGGGTGTGTGGCAAGGAAGATTTGATTCAGTTTTGGTGAAGATTCGATTCTGGATCCATATTAGAGAATTTTTTCAGTGATTCCTGCACCATTTAGTTTGGCAGGAGATATAGGTTCCCATGCACCCCCCCCCCCCCCCATCCCCCTAAAACTAAATTCTAAAATTATTTTTAGCATCCCTAGGACATCTACTTAAAGAATTTTGATGTTCTTTAAGTAGATGTCCTAGGGGTGTTTTCATTTACTGAATGGTAAGAACACATGATAATACATACTCCACAAGTACGTTATAATATTATGGAACAAACACATAAAGGAAATTGTATAAAATAAAAACTAAAATGTCTATAATTTCATAATGGCACCATGACTACAGGCATAATTACAGGCATAATTGTGGACCTAATTGATTGAACAACAAAGAAAACATTGCATCGGACGTTTACCTCTGCTGATGCACCCTCTTTTATACCACCCTAACGAACATATTACATAAGTTATTTGTGCCTGTTGTTGGTGTCCTTTATGACATCCCTAAAACAGTAAGTTCAGTGTTGGGAATGATTTTCAATTTTGTTTGACACACAGACAGACAGACTGAAGCAATTGCTTTACACTGCTCGGCGCATGTGTGCTCAGGCCGAGATTCCGTACAATTTGTCAAATTCAGAGCCAAAGTACTGCTAAACTCCAGGTTCGTGTTCAGATTCGTGTTCAGGACATGCAGCCTGGATGAGGTAAAGTCCGAAGGATGAACCGCCGCCTCGAAGTCAGCACGAACGACGAACTTCAGCACAGGTTGGACGAGCTTCAACGCAGGCAGGGCTAGATTCAGCACAGGTTGGACGACCAGCTTCAAGATGAGTCGCGGGAGGGGCCAACGCTTGCAGGTCAGCCGGATCAGAGCGAGAGATCGGCGAAGTCAGAGCTGATGAGGGTCGTCGGCGAAGAGAGAGGGTCGTCGGCGAAGCAAGAGTGTCGTCGGCGAAGCAAGAGCGTCGGCGGGGAAGCAAGAGCAAGAGCGTCGGCGAAGCAAGAGGGGCGTCGGTGAAGCAAGAGGGTGAAAATGCGATGGGCGGGGGTTTTTATCAGACCCTAAAAGCTTCCAGAATGTTCCACAGCCTCCCATTGGCTGAGGTTGGTCACGTGCAGGCATTCAGTCCTTCCTCCCCCTAGGAAGGTTTCATTCCTCCTTCCCTCTTTCATTCGGGGAGGTTTCACAACCCATTGGTCGCTTGCTGGTGACGTGTCCTTTTCCGTTTGTTGGTCACATGGCCTGTGCTTTTGGCCACGCCTTCCTGCACATTAAAAATGTCTTCCCTCAACCACACGGAGGTTTGAAATCCTGCCTAAATCAATGCATATTTGGTCTCGATTATTACACAGTGGAAAGGGGGCTAATCTTTACATTCAATAAGAAATAACTAACTACTGCAGGCTACATGTTGTCATGCAATTAACTATAGGGGGTTTGCCTTTATGGCAAAACCGCAACATTATTTTATAAATCAATAACACTATCTTGGTCAATTTATAAGTGAGCTTGATTTGCAACTTGTTTTTATAAATCACAGATTTACTTATCCTTGTCGGAGTAGCAATGAAACTGGAGCCAAGGAGCCTCGCATTCCCAATTACATTTGAGTCTAATTCTTTCCAACTTTAGCCATGGATAAAAAAAGACAAGGCAGAGATCACCATCCACTTAGTTACTTGGCTGGCTGTTTACAGCATCCCAGTCTCCTGGGTTGTACTGCCAAACTCCATATGTGGTGCATGGAAATGTCCATATTGATTAATGTCATGCTTCTGTTGCATTAATGATGTAATAACGTTGACGTTGCTAAATGTTTTCAGCTTCATCGACAACAACAATATCCAGTCGATATCGGGAAATGCGTTCCAAGGGTTGAAGTCTTTGACTCACTTGTGAGTATATATATATATAGTATATATAGCTGTGCAAGCAATATTAGAATGCACTACCTCAACCATAATCGACAACAGCTAGGAGGAACTTTCGTTTTCCATCTTTGGCAATCATTATCACAACACTGCACATTGGATTTCAAGCAATAAGATTTTTACCTTACATTTCTGTCGAAGGAACCTTACATTTCTTATTTTTGCAGCAAACATGCAACAATAAATACCATGATACGAGGGGATTAAAGTTTGGCATGGACTTTTGATTGATGGACATTTAACAAAAAAAACAACATTGTCTACCCTGAGCAATTTGTACAATACTGATCAAAGCATTCTGAGTAAAATAAAGATGGCGGCCAACATCGTCACATCGTTCCCTAGACAAAGTGTCCAACGTATTGACATACCCAATCTTTGGGACAAGCTTTGACCCAACTAATCGGCCATGTAAGCACACAAAGTTCAATAACTCAACCGATCGTGATTGGGGTATTCATTTTTATTGTTGAGGAGCTAAGCTCCGCCTCAAATGCATTGAGGTGCTGGAGCTCCACTCCAGTGCGCTACAGCAGGACAACACTTTGTTTTCGTGTAGCTCAGGCTTACTCCTCGGATAGCTGGCTATCAAAATTGTCTCGTTCTTGAGGTTATTTCTTGTTCCACTTCTTTTTTCCCATAAAAATTGTCCTTTCTGCCTCTTCAACGTTATCCAATTCCCCCTCCTCACTTATATATATGTATATATGTACAGTCATGTGAAAAAGTAAGTACACCCCATGTAAAGTTTTGACTTTTTCAACATATTTCAACATACAGCTATTTGATCTTCATTTCAACAATATTGATAAATAAAGGTGATATAATATAACAAATATCATGAAACATTTACATTTTGTAGTCCATTGTATAATTTAAATAAACATAAATGCAAATTTCGCATGTGGAAAAAGTAAGTACACCCCATGAAATGTTTTTAAAATCTTTTTAACATATGTGGACATATCAATATCTTCTTCTTATTTAATTTTTTTTCTTCTTCTTCATTTAATCTTCATTTAAACAGTATCTACAGATAAAGGTGATCTAATTGAACAAAAAACAATGAAAAATTGACTTTGCAATAATTTATTCAACAAAAAATTAACAGAGATGCCATTTCCTTCTGTGGAAAAAGTAAGTACACCCTTGGCCCTAATAGGTGGTATTGCCCCCTGTGGCAGAAACAACCTCAAGTAGGCGTTTCTTATAACTGTCTAACAGTCTCTGACATCGACTGGGAGAAATTTTTGCCCACTCCTCCATGCAGAATTCTTTCAGCTGTGCGATGTTTGAGGTTTGAGGTTTCTTGCATGCAAGATTGTTTCAAATCCCCCCACAACATCTCGATGGGATTTAGATCTGGGTTTTGAAATGGCCATTCCAGAACCCTCCATTTATTTCTTTTCAGCCATTCCTTGGTGGATTTACTGGTATGTTTAGGGTCATTGTCATGTTGCAAGGTCCACCTTCGGTTGAGCTTCAACTCTCCAACAGATGGCCCCACATTTATCCTCAAGCACCCTCTGGTACAATGAAGAATTAATAGTCGATTCTATGATGGTGAGCTGCCCAGGCCCTGATGCAGCAAAGCTGCCCCAAACCATAATATTTCCACCACCATGCTTTACAGTTGGTATCAGGTTCTTGTGGTCAAATGCTGTCTTTGGTTTTCGCCAAACATGTCTTCTGGTACTGTGGCCAAATAGCTCTACCTTTGACTCATCTGTCCAGAGCACATTGTCCAGAAGTGCTGGTCTTTACCTAGGTGCTGTCTTTACCTTTACCTAGGGGGGTGCTGTCTTTCCCTCGCGGTCCCCCTGTGCTGTCTTTCCCTCGCGGTCCCCCTGTGCTGTCTTTCCCTCGCGGTCCCCCTGTGCTGTCTTTCCCTCGCGGTCCCCCTGTGCTGTCTTTCCCTTGCGGTCCCCCTGTGCTGTCTTTCCCTCGCGGTCCCCCTCTACTGTCTTTCCGTCGCGGTCCCCCTGTACTGTCTTTCCGTCGTGGTCCCCCTGTACTGTCTTTCCGTCGTGGTCCCCCTGTACTGTCTTTCCCTCGTGGTCCCCCTGTACTGTCTTTCCCTCGTGGTCCCCCTGTGCTGTCTTTCCCTCGTGGTCCCCCTGTGCTGTCTTTCCCTCGCGGTCCCCCTGTACTGTCTTTCCCTCGCGGTCCCCCTGTGCTGTCTTTCCCTCGCGGTCCCCCTGTGCTGTCTTTCCCTCGCGGCCTCTTGTGCTGTCTTTCCCTCACGTTCCCCCTGTGCTGTCTTTCCCTCGCGGTCCACCTGTGCTGTCTTTCCCTCACGGTCCCCCTGTACTGTCTTTCCCTCGTGGTCCCCCTGTGCTGTCTTTCCCTCGCGGTCCCCCTGTGCTGTCTTTCCCTCACAGTCCCCCTGTGCTGTCTTTCCCTCGCGGTCCCCCTGTACTGTCTTTCCCTCGTGGTCCCCCTGTGCTGTCTTTCCCTCGTGGTCCCCCTGTGCTGACAACCTCGTGGTTGTCAGCTCTTTCACGAGCCTCGATTCAGTATACAAAAAAAAAGGGAAAAAAAAAAGGTGTTCATTGGCAAACTTTAGTCTTGCCCTGATGTTCGTTCTGGACAGCAAAGGTTTCCTCCTGGCACACCTCCCATGTAGATCAAATTGGTGCAGCCTCTTCCTAATGGTAGACTCGTGCACTTTGACATCAACAGTGGCAAGAGCTACCTGTAGGTCCCGTGATGACATTCTGGGGTTCTTAGTGACTTATTTCAGCATCTTGCGGTCTGCTCTTGGGCTGAACTTGCTGGGGCGGCCTGGCCTGAACAAGTTGGCAGTTATTTGGAATCTCCTCCACTTGTAGATGATCTTCCAGACAGTCGAAAGATTGATTTCAAATTGTTTGGAGATCTTTTTAAATCCCTTCCCAGACTCGTAGGCATCTATAACCTTTTTTCTGAAGGCCTCAGAGAGCTCTTTTGATCTGGGCATGGTGACGCCACACACTTCAACAACAAAGAGCAAACCAAACGAAATGTCTGAGGTTTAAATAAGACAGGTTCCTCCAAGATCCTCTCTGACGATGTTCTAATCATTTGCACCTGAGCTGGTGCACCTGATTATAATTTTAGGTATTTGAAGTAGTAATAAATGTAGGGGTGTACTTATTTTTTCCACATGCGAAATTTGCATTTATGTTCATTTAAGTTATACAATGGACTACAAAATGTAAATGATTCATGATATTTGTTATATTATATCACCTTAATCTATCAATATTGTTGAAATGAAGATCAAATACCTGTATGTTGAAATATGTTGAAAAAGTCAAAACTTTACATGGGGTGTACTTACTTTTTCACGTGACTGTATATATATATATAAATTTTTTTACTCCAAAACGGCACTGGGAGAGCGTGTACCTCCGCCAGGCTCACCAGTTTATGTTTTGTATCACATTGATAGGCCAAATCTGAATTCGGACCTGAACCAAAATCTAATCGGCTTGTGCTTCTCACCAAACCAAATCTCTCAATGGTGAAGAATCACTTTAGAAAATTAAAAAACTCTTGGATCCGGATTTGGATCTTCACCAAAATCGAACCAATTCGTCTTTGTCACGTGCCCAACCTCTCCACAAAATTTCGTCCGAATCCGTCGACAACTTTTTGAGATATCCTGCTCACAGACCGACAACTAGACAAACAACCAAACAGACAGGGGTAAAAGCATAACCTCTGCCCCCCTTCAGTGGCGGAGGTAATACAACAACAACACAACATGCATTTTAAGGCCATTTTCCCTGCTAGAGCAGGGGTTACCCTTGCGGTCCCAATGACAATCTTCTCCATTTTTCCCTATTTTCTGCATCTCTCCTTGTTAACCCCCTTGCCCGCATTTCTTCTTCCACCATCTTTAGCCAAGTCTTTCTCGGTCTTCCCCGTCCTCTACTTCCTTCTGCATTCATTTCCATCACTCTTTTCAACCAGTCACTTTCATCCTTCCTCAACACATGACCAAACCATCTCAACCTGTTCCTCTTCACAGCATCAATCACAGGCTCTATTCCCATCATCTTTCGCAATTCATCATTTGTCTTCCTCTCTCTCAACGATACTCCACACATCCACCGAACCATTCGCATTTCAACCCTTTCCAGCCTTCGTTGCTGCTCCACGTTCATTACCCATGTCTCACTCCCATAAATCATAACACTTCTCACACATGCAGCATACACCTTTCCCTTCTGCTTCAACGACACTCCCCTCCTCATCAGCACGCCACTCAGTTCCCAAAACTTCTTCCATGCACATCTCACTCTTGCAACCGTTGCCGAGTCTGATCCACCTTCTCCATTCAGCATGTCTCCGAGGTAGCGAAATGTTTTCACACCTTCCAGCTTCACGCCGTCTCCAAGATCCAACTCAACATTTCCTCCATCTGCAGCTCCCTCTGTGCACACCTTACATTTGAATGTAGCTGCCACACTGGTTAACGACCCTCTCCGACCACTACATTTTTGATGAACCCACTCAGCGCACATTGTACATTGAATGGAGTTCACTCCGACACCCTTCCTGCACACAGCACATGGCCACTTCCCAGTTCTTTCCACCTCACCACATGCTGTACCACTTGCCATCACCTTCGTCTTTCCTATAATCACCTTCAGACCTTTTGTCTCAATACATTCCTTCCACTTGTTCATCTTTTCCTTCAGTCCATCCATTCTTTCCGCAATCAACACCAGATCATCTGCATCCAACAACTCCCACGATAAACCCTCCTTTACGTTCTGAGCCAGCACCTCCATCACAGCTACAAATAGTAGTGGACTTAGTACCGACCCCTGATGCACTCCCACCTTCACCTCAAACTCAACACTGTTCTCGTCCTTCGTCCTTACAGCTGTGCACGCTCTTTTGTACATTGCCATCACTACTCTGATCAACCATTCCTCCACTCCTAACTTCCTCAATGCCCATGTCAATACTTCACGTGGAACCCTATCGAATGCTTTCTCCAGATCAATGAACCCAATAAACAACTTCTTCCTCTTCTCCATGTACTTCTCCTGCAACTGCCTCACAATAAAGAGCGCGTCTGTCGTTCCTCTTCCTGGCATAAATCCAAACTGCATTTCGTCCATCTTCACCTTCTTCCTTATCCACCTCTCCAACACCCTTTCCAATACCTTCATTCCATGCTCCAATAACTTTATCACTCTGTACGAGCCACACTCCAGAGGGTCACCTTTCCCCTTGTATAGAGGGACGAGGGTACTCAGTTCCCAAACCACTGGAATGCGGCCGTCTTTCACCACCAGATTACAGATCTCTGTCATTCTCTTCACACCCCAACTTCCTGCTGCCTTCAACATATCTCCCACAACTCCCGTCGGCCATCCCGCTTTTCTACTCTTCATTGCTTTTATCGCTTCCTCAACTTCCTTCTCAGTTATCTTCTCTGCCGGTCCTAAAACTGGGTTACTCTCTATGTTGCCATCCCATTCATTCTCTGTATTCAACAGCATTTCCATATATCTTTTCCATCTTCCTTTAATTCCATCTGGGTCCACAACGATTTGCCCCACTTCATCCTTCAAGCAACTCACCCCCATCACATCACACCTCTCTTTCGCTATGTGCTTTGCAATCCTGAATACCGCTCTCTGACCCTCTTCCGAATCCAA
This sequence comes from Myxine glutinosa, assembly GCF_964187855.1. Lineage (NCBI taxonomy): Eukaryota > Metazoa > Chordata > Myxini > Myxiniformes > Myxinidae > Myxine > Myxine glutinosa. Next base: position 100,228,747 of record NC_136263.1, on the reverse strand, counting down.
GCTTTCTCCGAACATTTTCCTACATGCCTCCTGCGCCTTTGCTACCTCTTGCTTTGCAGCCTTTTTGGCTGCCTTATAACTTTCATGCTCTGCTTTTTCTGCTCCTGTACCCTTCGCCTTCTGCCACTCCTTGAACTTCTTCCTCTTCTCGTCAATCCTCATTCCAACTTCCTCATCCCACCACCATGTTTCCGAGTGCCTCGGTGGTCCTTTTGTCCATCCACATACCTCACCAACGGCTCCCAACAGACTATCTTTCATTGACATCCAACCACGTTCAAGCTCAACCACATCATCCTCTACCCTACTCAGCCTCTCTTTTAATGCCTCCCTTACTGTCACCTCTTTCAACCTCCACACCTTCATTCTCGGTTGGTACTTCACCCGCCGAGCTCTCCTCGCACCTTTCACCCTTATGTCGCAGACAACCAAGTGGTGCTGTGAAACAACCTCCTCCCCCGGGATCACCTTTGTGTCCCGGAGGTGCCCCCTATCTCGCCTACGCACCATCAGGTAGTCAACGGTTGTCGTCGACCCACCTGACGTGTATGTAACAAGCTTATTATCCTCTTTCTGGAACTGAGTATTACAAATCAACAAATCAGCTCCATCAGCAAACTCCAAAATCCTTTCACCTTCTCCATTTCTCACACCATATCCGTAACCCCCATGAACTCCCTCAAAACCGTCCATACTCCTTCCCACATGTCCATTTAGGTCTCCTCCTACCACAACAACTTCCTCATCTTTCACGTTTTCCATCAGCTTCTCTATCGCACACCAGAACTTGTCCTTCTCTTCATCGCTCCGACCAACCTGCGGAGCATATCCCGAGATGACGTTCACCAAGAGCTTTCCAATCATCATTTTCACCATCATCAACCTATCACTCACTCTAGTCACACTCACCACACTGTCTAAAACTCCTCAGAAAGCAGGACACCAACACCATTCACGCCCTCCCGGCACCCTTGCCACACAAACTTGTATTTCTGTCCCTGCCTACCCTTCACCATTCTCACACCACTTCCCTTCCATCTCGTCTCTTGCACACAACATATGTCCACTCTTCTTCCACCACTTCTCCTGATCTCCCTGTCATTGTCCCTACATTCCATGTCCCAAACCTCAGAAACCGATCTCCACTTCGGGCTGTACCCTGCCCATATGTAGTTGTAATTGTCATGGTTTTCTTTTTGAGGCAATGATTTTATGGCCGGATGCCCTTCCCGACGCCAGCCCTCTTAGTCGCCTCTTACGACACGCAGGGATACGGTGTACCTATTCTAACCCGGGTATGCACCGGGAGGTAATAAGGAAACATAAAGACAGTCAACATGGTGATTTTGATAGAATTTTACTCTTTTTTTCTTTTTCCTCGCATGAACAGATCTCTTTCAAATAACAAGCTGCAGTCTTTACCAAGGGACATTTTTGATGACCTGGATTCCCTCACACAAGTGTAAGTTTTACAATCAAGTTAATGACTCGAGAGCATTCTACCTTTTTGGGCTCAATCAAAACACCATTGGGCCTATTATCTACACTTGGTTGTAACAGCCACAGTGATATTAAGGAACTACTTTATTATGCTCGTTGCACACATGTATACATGTGCCAGATACGGTTTGCCCACTTCCTGTGTACTAATGGTAAGATAAGGCTAAATATACTGTGTCCTTCTGCCTGCAGAACTGGTTGCCTCCACTCAGTTTGATGTGTTTCAAAAAGACCTGCTTGACAAATCGACGGGTTTTACCATAGATAAGCTCTTTGCCCAGGGCCGCAAATATGAAGCCGTGGTTGTTAGTAAAAAAATGTCGACAAAAACTCTTTGCAACACAGCGCCACAGTTGATGCTATCCAGAAAACCTGCAAAACATGCACAAATTGTGGTGTGCTGCTGGTGTACACATACAATGACATGCGTAAGACATGTGGTATGAAATATTTCTGGAAATCAAAGTGCAAACAACGCAGAAGTAAATCGCCTAAAAAGCAGCATGACCTGTCTCAGAAAAGTGAAGCCGTGTGGAAGAAGCAACAGATCAAAGAGCTGTGGAAGTTCCTGCTACATAGACATAATGAGAGATGATCAACTGCAATGGGACTACCCAACAAAGGGATACGATGCTGAACAACCTTCGACAACCTTCGAAATGGCTTATTCTGCTCCATTACCATCTCCGATCTGTGGATGGTCCCCATACACCCATATAAGGCAGACGAAGCTTTTATCATGCCAGATGTCATCTGTCCTGACCTAGGCCAGAAACACCTCAAGAAGAAGCTTGACATTGGTGCCAGTGCAAATATCCTTCCTCTTAAATCTTTCAAACACATGTATGGCAATCGATGGAAGACTCTTACCCAACCAGCCAGAGCAAGGCTCACAGCCTGCAACAGGTCTAAGATCAGGTGCCTCGGGTCTATAACATGATGTGCAGATACAAGGATTCATAGTGGTCCAAAGGGAGAATCGACGTTGTGGACATACCTAGCCCAGTGATAGCCAGCTTACTCGCATACGGGAAGCTGAAGGTGGTTACCATCCATTCCATCAGTTCATCATCGAATTCCAGAGATCAAAAGCCAAACCCACCACTTCCACTGTCCTCACAACGACAAGATCAACCCTATCACCTCGATGCACCTCATTAGAGATCACACCTCACACCTAGCTCACCAATTAACTTTGTAGATTACCTCAAATGATGGTTCCCAAAGCAGTTTGTCACACTCGGAAATGCTCATCTCAACATCAAAGGAGACGCCAAACCAAGCATTGATGCTCCACACAAATGTAGCATACATTTAATACCAGAGTTGAAAGCAGGGCTTGACAGGATGGAACAAAATGGTGTCACATGACACATCACGCACCATACAAATTCGTTAGTTCCTTCACCAAGAGTATCAAGAAACATGGTTATTTGAGGCTGTCTTAACTTCCATTGCTTTGGAACAGCTCAACCCAGCATTCAGTAAGGCTAGACTATTCTCCAAGTTGGACGCAAAAGTGGGTTACTGGTCAGCTCATGTAGATGAAGAATCACAGGAGCTGAAAACCTTTTGCACACCATTTGGTCGATATTGTATATAGCTAATTCCCTTCGGGCTATATGCGAGTCAGGTCATCTTCCAGCAAGGTATGGACAACATCATAGAGCAAGTTCCTGGATGTGTGGGGTTTGCTGACGACATTGCTGTCTATGGTCAGACTGGGAGACAACATGATGCTAACCAACATACACCTTCAAGAAACAGCTGAGCAGAAGGACTAGTCTTCAACAGCAAGATGTGCCAAAGAAAAGTGAACCAAATAGAATGGAGGATATCTATGCAATACCGACTGTCATCGATTAGGAGGACCACATACTCTGGCTCCTTGGTCTCATGAACTATGTCTCAGCCTACATACCCAATTTTGTTAATAAAGCTGCACTTCTGCAAAAACCGCTGTGCAAGAATGTCCCCTACCTGTGGCAGGAATACCACCTGGCAGCATTTACTGCTATCAAACACTCAATCTCCACTGAATCATGTCTGTAATGCGATAATCCAGAAATATGGACCACCCAAGAGGTTGATGCATCTCAGAAAGGGCTTGGAGTATGCAATCTGCAAAATGCCAAACAAGATTAATTTGCATCATAGAGCGAATCCACTGCCCAAGCCAACTATTCGAACATTGAGAGGGAAGCCCTAGCACTTGTGTTTAGGGTTACACGGTTCCATACTTACCTGTTTGGCAGCGACTTCCACGTCCATATTGATCACAAGCCATTAGTGATGATCTACAACAAACCGTTGACCAGTGCCCTGCCACATATTCAAATTTCTAATCAAGATTCAAGGCTACAACATCTCCATCAAGTACAATCCAGGGGCCTCCATGATACTCGCCGATGCACTGAGCAGGTTGCCTAACCAAAATAAGCAAGGTGACATATCCCTTGACTTACAGGTCGACAACATTACCTCAATGATGGCCCAGATACCCAGGACATAGACGTAGTCCATTTTCGGTATAGCAAGTAAGATGCACTACAGCAGGAGCCAGCACATGACCCTGTTCAGAAAGCACTGCGCCAAGTAATCTATGCTGGATGGCCAGAATCCATAAGGGAACTTCCATGAGACGTGTGACCCTATTGGCCAAACGGAGATGAACTCGGAGTTTCTTGTGGTGTCCTCTTCAAGGGAAGACAAGTAAGTCCACAAACCTGACATACAGCCAACTTCACCTTGGACACCTCTGAGTGGAGAAGAACAGAGATCTAGCTCATAACTCTATATACTGGCCAAAAATGGACAACGGCATAGCAAAGTTTGTTGGAATATGCCAAGCTTGCCAAGAAAAGCAGACTCGACAGTTGAAAGAACTACTGCAGCCTCATGAAATAACCATCACCCCTTGGACCAAGCTGGGAACTGACCTGTTTCAATTTAATAGTGAAGATTTCTTCATCATTGAGGACTACCGTTCCAAATATCCGGTCAATCACATGTTAACCACCACCTCAAGCCATCAGTTGCACAAGTCAAAGCATCAACATTCGATCTTCTAGTCGCACCTGTAGAGATAGTATCTGACCATGGTCCCCAATTCGCTGGGAAAGCATACATCGACTTGTGTGCCAACTCATCCATCAAGCACACAACTTCCTCACCCCGATATCCTCGCTCCATTGGATTAGCGGAATGAATGGTCTGGATGTTCACATGAATGTTGAAGAAATGCTGCCAGTCAGGTCAAGATGCCAACACAGCTATGCTCAACAATTTGCGAGTTGCACCCACAGACACAAACCTACCTGCACTAGCGAAAATTATGTTCAGTAGACCAGTCTGCACCACCCTACCGACCAACAACTCATATGACAAAATGCAGTGACCTTCAGAAACTTTCAGACAACTCAAGGAAAGGGAGACAACATGAAGCATGCCTATGATGAACATGCTGGTCCATCTTTGTATGTCACACAGAAAGTCAGAATTATTGATCACTCAAACAAAATCTGTTTCCAGGTGAAGTCACCAAGGTATAACAAGAGCCAAGGTCATATGAAGTCCTGAAGACCATATTATGACTCAATAGATCACACTTGCGTGAACCCCCATAGCACTTTCGATTTGCACATAAGTCAACTTCAGGAAGCAGTGACCAGACCACGTGAAAGTGCAAGCCCGAACTGTCTCAAAGGCAAAATTCATCATCGTCATCAAAATGAAGCTTATGACAAACTTGTGCCAACTCAGAAGAGTGTGGACCTCAAGCAATACAGTCGATTGGGTCGAATCAGCCGTAACCGGCAAGAAGCTCCAAGTAATTAATCTTGGTTGTTTCTTCCCCAAAGTAATAAGCAATGTCATAGTCATAATAACTGAAAACAGCGATGATTGGTTTGATTTGCTCAAGAAAAATGTTAACTCGTGCAACATTGTGTTTGTTTCCAGTGTTGGTCACCAATTTATTTCTCTGGAATTTTTGAACTCTTGATGTTGATGATATATTTGCAGGATAAATTCTGTGAAAACTTTAATTGTTTCTCTGTTGCAAAAGTTGGAAGTTAAATTCTAACTCGATGTCTCACTAGATAACCACTCCAGTTCTTCAACTACACTCCAGTAATTGTGGATCAAACTGTGGATTTGGCATTTTGAACATCTATCTATAATTCCAGTAATCTCTGTACGTCTGTACGTCTGTACGTTTGTCTGTGACCGCTGTTTCTCGACAACTACCGGTCCGATATACTTGAAACTTGCCAGGTATATTGCTGGGGACCCGAGGATGTGCCTTTTCAAGGTTTGAAATTAATCGGACAAGTACTTACCGAGCTATGGCGATTTAGCCGTTCGCCGTTCGCTTTGCCGTTGCGAATGGACCAAACCATTCATGTAAATAGAGGGGGGGGGGGGTTCTGTGGTCGTTCGCTTTGGCTTTGCGAATGGACCAAACCATTCATGTAAATAGAGGGGGGGGGTTCTGTGGTCGTTCGCTTTGGCTTTGCGAATGGACCAAACCATTCATGTAAATAGAGGGGGGGGGGTTCTGTGGTCGTTGCGAATGGACCAAACCATTCACATCGAATCATCGAATCACATCGAATGGACCAAACCGTTCGCTTTGGACCAAACCATTGCATGTAAATAGAGGGGGGGGGTTCTGTGGTCGTTGCGAATGGACCAAACCATTTCATGTAAATAGAGGGGGGGGGGGATATAATTTTAGATATATATATAGTACGGGCATTGGCAAGGAACGGGCACCCACGTACGGGCAATGCCCTAGTTACTTCAATACTATTGACTCTAATGACCTTTACGAACACTCTTCCTGACCTGACCTTTTATGAGAATGATCTTCGATAACTCAACAGGTGGAATATAACCCACCGTTAGAGGCCATTTTTCCCCGCAGAGCAGGGGTTGGCCTTTTTTGGGCACCGTGGTCCCCTTTTTGAAGCAATGTTTTATGGCCGGATGCCCTTCCTGCCGCCAACCCTGTTAGTCGCCTCTTGCAACACACAGGGAATTACCAGTGAACTGGTACTGAATTTGCCGACCTCGGAAGGATGACAGGCTGAGTCAACCCCCCTGGCGTTAATTCAGCGATTGACCGGGATTCGAACCCAGGATCCTAGGATCCCAAGCCGGCACCCTAACCGCTAAGCCAACACCAGGCTCCTCAACAGGTGGAATATGAATGAATGAATGAAAACCTATGGATGTTCATATTCAAAAGGGGGAAGATGTGGTGATATTAATGATCTGCATTATTACGACTGTTACGCGCACGTACACACGTGCCGGATATAGTTGGCCCGCTTCCTGTATACCAATGGTGAGATGAGGTAAACCACTCAGAGACTCTATTCTGCCATTGTCTATTTGTAGTTTATTCGCCTCAACACTTATCACCTCAACACATATAATAAAGAACTGGAGGGAAGTGAAACAAATAGATTTAACTTTTTGCAATAGGTTCCGGTGTCATAGCCATGACAAACCAGGAAAGTCTGTCTGAGAAACAAGTCTAATTCCTGAATGTGTTGAAGAAAAGTTAGACAAACGACATGTATGGATATGATGGAGGTGGGTGGGTTGGGAAGGAAAGTTGCCTCAAAGATGTAGTCCATCTTACATGTAATATATATATATATATCTCTCTCTCAAATAGAAAACATCTATTTCTCAACCCACAAAAAACGACTTAAATACAAAAAGTAAAATCAAAAATACATTAATGGTGCTGCCCCAATGCAGAGATCTACGGGGTAATGCCTTCAGCTGCAACTGCAAGAACAAGTGGCTTGTGACGTGGCTGCAAGTAATCAATGCTTCCGTACCTGAGGTCCACTGTGCGGCTCCACAAAAGTTTTCTGGCCGTCCTATCCGCAGCCTTCGATCAGAAGAGTTTGATTGCCTAGCAACAGGTGTGTTCACTTTACTGCTCTTTTGACTACTTCCTTGACACCCATAATAATGGGGGGAGATGCCCTATGCATTTTCTATACTTTGCACACAAATATTTGTGGAAAATATATTTTTATGAGCTTAAACGTATCGATAACCAATATAAAAAGGCTATTTGCATAATGATTTTGAAGTCCCAGGTTAGCATACTAACTTATGCAAGCACTTTGTTACCTCCGCCACAGAAGGTCGATGGAGGTTATGCTTTCACCCCTGTCTGTTTGTCTGTCTGTTTGTGAACAGGATATCTCAAAAAATTGTCCACAGATTCCAGCAAAATTTGGTGAAGGTTGGGGATTAGATTTGATTAGATTAGATTAGCAAGGACGAAATGATTAGATTTTGACGAAGATTCAGATCCGATAACGATATGTAAACATGGGGCCAAAAACGATATACATATCGTTTCTGGCCCCATGTTTACATATCGCTATTGGATCTGTAGCATGATATTTCAAAACGATGTGGGCCTATTATGACAAAACTAGGTGGATGAGTTGGTAAGGTGACAAAAACAAGCCAATTAGATTTTGGTTCATATCCGGATGCGCATTTGGCCTCTCAGTGGGATACAAAACTCAAACATGGCTGAGGTATGCTCTCTAGCGAGTGCCATTCTAGTTATGATTTGCTTCTGTGCCTTAGCCAACAAGGCTCTGCACATCAAATGACAAGAAAACCACAAATGTAAATGAAAAGGAGGATGTTGCCAGAGAGTAGTTGATCTTTTCTACCCCCGCTAATTTCACCCCAGATCCACTTTTTTGAAATACCAACTTCTTTCCTGGAAGTCCTTGCAGTGTCCGTGTGTTTTATACCTATCCCACCCCTCAGTATTAGACCCTTCCTCCCTTCCCACGCCTCCTCCCCCCAAGCCCTCTCCCTCTCACAGATCTCCCGATGTCCTTGCTCTCAATTGTTGTGTTTGTGCTTTCCCTTCTCTCCCCATATTGTCTACCGCTCCCCTTATTATATATTTTGTGTGTGTTTGATTTTTTTGTGTGATAAATCTTAGCTCTTTCACGAGCCTCGATCTTATATGCAAAAAAAAAAGAGTAAGATTTGGACAGTAGTGATGATGAAGATTTTTTCACCATACACAATATTCTCTTGTCTCCTCCCATTTTATCACAATCTTCAATGTTTTTTTAAAAACTCCTCCAGGGAGTATTCATCTTCATGATAGGCTACTCCTACATCTCTCTCTGTTTCATGTTATTGAATTTCGGATACCTGGATAACCTCGGGATGTTCCTTTGCCTAGTCGACTTGTCCTGGTGGATGTCATGTTCAATCCACAGTTGAATGAGAGGATCCAGAAGGTCCAGGAAATGTTTGTTGTAGCAAAAAGTCATCAATAACCTCATTACCCTTCTCCTTTTTATCATTGGATGTATATCTAATTGTTGTCAAAATCAGAACAGCAAACAATAAGTGAAAACTTGTCGTGGTAACAGGAATCTACAATTGTGAGCTTCTTGTAAATGCACACACAAACATAGTTAATTTGCTAATTTATTAGACCCAAGAAAACTTTGGTTTCTGTGACATTGTGAAAATGAGGCAGTTTCATTTTATTTGTAGTTTTTGACCCCTTGTTTGTACGTTTTGACTAATTGATGTTGCTGCAGGTTGGCCAAGAGGTACACACACTCACCTATAAGCTCTCTAGCCTGGGTTGGAATCTCGGACCAGCTATAAAATGTCATCTACCCAGCTATAAACGATCATCCTAGTGGTTCACAGGCAGGGTGTATCATCAATGTGTGTGCCATCCCTCAGTTGGACATTAGAGTGGGTGTCCTGTCTGCCGGAATGTGTTGGTGGACGTTCAAGATCCCACGGTGTACTTCGCGAATAGTGAGCGAGATATGACCGGCACCCTGAACAAATCCGAAAATCCTGCCGAGACTTCCTGAGTCGGAGTGGTGACCCGACCAGTGTTGTAGCCTATCATAACTGCTTCGGCTGCACCAACGCTCTGCATAGGCCATTGGTACATGATGATGATGATGATGATTTTGATGATGTTACCACCCACAGAATTTGTGGAGTTCCAGACGCTGCATATGCACTCCTTTTCGGTGGAGGCTTACGTCCACCGCGGAGATGTCAATGTGGTTCTGGCTCAGCCACTTGTGGGAAAATGCACATTCCTGGAATGGGACCATGTTGAGGGACTCTTCCGTGTCTTTGACAACATCACAGGTATGGTGTGCACTGTGAACATTTCTTTACAGATATTTTGTTCATTCTTCATCGGTGAAGCTTTGATTTGGCTGTTTTTATATGTATAACGTGCAAAGTACGTTATTGGTGAATTTCAAAGGCATATTGTTACTGTGTAACAGAGTAGCAACGTATTTTCACTTGGTAGTAAAGGACGTATAATACTAACAGCTTTCGTTCCTTTTCATAAATTTAAATATAACTGAGTGGGTTGTTGGTCCAGTTTATGGAGTGCAACATCAGCAATACGATGAGTTACGAGATGATTGATTTATGAAATATCATGGCATATCAACAGAGAGACGTTGATATTCCATGATAGTTGTTGATAATCGTATCAGTAACTTTCCGGAAAATGCTGAACATGGCTCGCTAAATCATGTAAAGCAAGGAATGTAGGTGAAGTCTGCATTTCCCTGAAGGTAAGAGTGAGTGCTCTCAATATTCAGTGAAGATTAACTTTTCAAAGAGGTCAACGGCAATAAAAAATAGAATTAGCCCATGGGATTGCTTTGCTGGAATTCAGCCATGATGACTCTCGCTCATAGATTTACATTTTGGAGAACCTGCTCGTCAACATAATAGGAAGCAAACGCCAAAAGTTACAAAAATTGATAACAGAGACTGGTGATTACACTGAAATTTACACTTAATAAAGACCCTTTACACTGAAATTTTTATCATTGTAAGTTTCACTCGTTTTAATAATATAAATTAAGTCAAAATGACTTACAATTTGTATTAATAATTTTATTTTAAAAATCTATTTTTAAAATGTTTATTAAAAAATCAAAAAAAAATTTATACATTTTTTTCAAGAACTTAAAAATTAAGTAAGGTGCAAATTTGTGGTGTTATTATATTGTAACCCTGAACGGGTACAAAATGCAAGCTGTGAAATGAACAGATAGGAGTTCATTGATTTGTATTTGCAATGAAGGCATAAATATGGGGAAAAAATTAATGGCAATGATAAAAGTTGCCAACCAATGTTATGCCAACCAATGTTATGCCAACCAATGTTATGCCAACCAATGTTATGTTATGCAACCAATGTTATGCAGGGAACAACAACGGTGAGGGCTTTCACCCGGGGAGGAGAGCATGCAAGAGACGATTAATTAACTTTGCTAAAGTGACAACACCATTTTGTTTTTTTTTACATCATTCTTGTTAAGTGCAGGCCATTATAAATTTACAACTTGATTAGATGGTAATGGGGTCATTTGCAGTTTGCTCCTTTTGCTCTTAAGTCCTGCTTCCACTGCCCTTTGATATTTGCAAGTGCCTTGTTATTAATGGTAAATTTTCTGCAAAATGTAAACGCACACATTTGATTAAATTATCATTACCTACGCCACCGAAGGTGGACGGAGGTGATGTTTTCAATCATGTCGGATTGTTTGTCTGTCTGTCTGTGAACAGGATATCTCAAAAAGCTATGGACGGATTCGAACGAAATTTGGTGGACTGCACCGTGTTATCACGACAAGGGCGTATGACAAAGACAAATTGATTAGATTTTGGTGAAGATCCGGATGCAGATACTATAATTGTTTTTATTTTTTAAGGGATTCTTCCCCCATTGAGAAATGTGGACAAAACGATATATAGCATGATATTTCAAAACATTGTTGACAGATTATGACAAAACTTGGTGGATGAGCTGGTTCGGTGACAAGAGCAAGCCGATTGGATTTTGGTTAAGGTCCGATGCCAATCCTGTCTATCAGTAGAATACAAAATGTAAACTGTTCAGCCTGGCGGAGGTATGCACTCTACCAAGTGTTTTTCGAGTTTGCAAATCCTATTGTTAAAAAAGAACCACCAAAATTGAAAATAACATTGAGGAACTAGATGAGCAAAAATACTGGGATATTAATAGAGTGGGTGCATGCACGTGACTGCTAATAATTGGAGTGAATGACCAGATCTATGTCATATGCTGCTAGAAAAGTGTTGACCTACAAAATGGAGGCTCATGCCTCATGGAAGAGTGAGATGACAAAGTGTATAAGGGGAATACACATGGCAGTGGAACTACAATGAATACAATAAAGAACTTGCATGAATACAACATGCAAGGGGGTGTTCCAACAACAAAAAAGGATGGGGAAGAGGACATAGTGGGTGAACAAACTATATATAGATGCAAACTCTCAATCACAGAAGTGGAAGGGAAAACTGGGGAAGAAGCAGAAATGGACCAATTTTTTTTTAAATAACAAGTACAGATACATTCAAAGTACACCGCTCGCATGCCAAATAAATATCCTCCAGCGCGGCATTGCCGGGTTGCCTGGCAATACCGCCGTGCAGCTCATAGAGACTGTATTGGGAGGGAGAGGTGTACAACAATTGATTGATTAATTGCATAATTAAAATCAATAAAATATTATCATAAAATATTTTCTTAATCAATTGGCTAAAAGCATGCCTAAACCACCAGTGCTTCATCCGAAGCTGTAACATTTTGAAAATTAATTAAATAAGCCATTAATTGAAAAAAAATAAAAATTAATTGACTAATCAATAAATTATAATTGATTGATTAATTGATTAATCAATAAATCCAAAATATCCTTTATAGCCACATCACTTGGTCTCTGCCATGTCCGAATATCAGCTTCCTATCTCAAAAGGTGCCTGAGATATTGCCCAGATGAGAAAGAAAATAAAAAAGTAATTAATAATGAAAATAAAGAAATAATAATGGTAAGATAATTAAATTATGAATCAATTGTCTGATACAATACCTAAACCACCACCGTTTCATCCGAATCTGTAACTGTAAAAAAATTAATGAATTAAGTCATCAATCGGATAAATTAAATAATTAATCGATTAATTTGATTAATCAATAAATAAAAAATACCCTTTACAGTCAAATCACTTGGTCATTGTCCTGTGCAAATATCAGCTTCCTAACTCAAAAGGTGCCTGAGATATTGCCCAGGTGAGAAAGAAAAGAAATAAATAATAATCAAAAAATAATTAAATAATTAATCAATTGGCTAGTGGAATACCTAAACCACCACCGTCTCATCCGAATCTGTAACTTAAAAAAAAAAAGAATTCATTGAGGCATTACTCGAATAATTAAATAATTAATTGATTAATCAATAAATAATGAATCAATTAATTGATTAATCAATAAATCAAAAACATCCTTTATGGCCACATCACTTGGTCATTGCTGTGTCCAAATATCAGCTTCCGAGCTCAAAAGGTGCCTGAGATATTGCCCAAATGAGAAAGAAAATAAAAAAGTAATTGATAATGAAAATAAAGAAATAATAATGGTAAGATAATTAAATTATGAATCAATTGTCTGATACAATACCTAAACCACCACCGTTTCATCTGAATCTGTAAAAAAATTAATGAATTAAGTCATTAATCGGATAAATTAAATAATTAATCGATTAATTGATTAATCAATAAATAAAAAATACCCTTTACAGTCAAATCACTTGGTCATTGTCGTGTGCAAATATCAGCTTCCTAACTCAAAAGGTGCCTGAGATATTGCCCAGGTGAGAAAGATAAGAAATAAATAATAATCAAAAAATAATTAAATAATTAATCAATTGGCTAGTGGAATACCTAAACCACCACCGTTTCATCCGAATCTGTAACTTAAAAAAAAAATGTATTCATTGAGGCATTACTCGAATTACTCGAACATTACTCGAATAATTTATTGATTAATTGATTAATCAATAAATAATGAATCAATTAATTGATTAATCAATAAATCAAAAACATCCTTTATGGCCACATCACTTGGTCACTGCTGTGTCCAAATATCAGCTTCCGAGCTCAAAAGGTGCCTGAGATATTGCCCAAATGAGAAAGAAAATAAATAAATGATTAATAATGAAAATAAATAAATAATAATCGTAAAATAATTAAATAATTAATCAGTTGGCTCATAGAATACCTAAACCACCACCGTTTCATCTGAATCAGTAACTTTAAAAAAAAAATTCAAAATTCTAGCTCAAAATTCTAGCTTCCTAGCTCAAAAGGTGCCTGAGATAATGCCCACAAGAGAAAGGAAATAAATTAGTACTTAATTAATCGATAATAATTAAGTAACTAATCAATTAATCGATTAATCAAAAAACAAAAAATGCCGTTTTTGCCAAAGCACTTGCTCACTATTGTGCCGAAATTTCAGCTCAAAACAAACAAGAAAACAAACAAACAAACAAACAAGAAACATGTCGTGCATAGCACTATACTTGTGAAATGCCTAAAATAAGTTGTTGGCCTATGATGACCTCAAAAATAATTTGTGGTTGAATTCAGTGACCTGGTATGCAAATACTCTTAAATTGTCAAGTCAATCGGATGAAAATTGAGGATTTTATTAATCCGGCCTATGTTGACCTTTTGGCCTTTTAGTCAGGGCCCTTAGGGATATTTTGGGGCCGTTTGGTTCAAATTCTTCCAAAAGCACCAAATTTGGCCCAGATGTTGCCCATGCCATACTCTTTCGATTTTTGACGGGCGCCAAGACGGGCGCCCCCCCCCCCCCCGGGGGCCCCATATTGGCGAAATACTAAATGGCCGCCACCCGGATTAGAGGAAAATCAGTTAAATAACCAAAAGGGTTGGAATCATGGATGATACCACTTTTCAGGGGTTTTCGAGGTCGAGCAATCCAATTATGATGGTATTTTGATGATTCGAGGTCAAGGTGAACCCTCAAGGTCATCTTAAAGGTCATTTTTGAGTCAAACATGTCGGTTTTTGAGTTTTTTGTCAAGATTTACGCGAGTTTCACCATTTTATGTTTCTGGGTTGGGTAATCGAACTCTGACCTTATTTTTGACAATTAGAGGAAATATTTACATGTCTATTTCCTAATTTTCAGGCATATGCAGTTCATCAGTCTAATTACAAAGGTACGGATTTTGATGTTTTATGAACTGTATGCCATATCCTTGTGTTTAATTTTTGTGCGATCATGATCCGGGTTCATGTATACATGATTGTATACATGTCATAAATATGACGTCATAGGTCATGTGACCTGGCGGCCATATTGGATTTTATGAAAACCTTAAAAATGGATCCCTGCCTTCATTTTTCGATCGATTCATTTTGAACTTTGACCGCTTATAGTACGCCATGTGATTGGATGCATATCCTAATTATGACGTCATAGGTCAGGTGACATGGCGGGATGGACCGGTATGGTCCCCGGATCATACCGCCCTTGGCGCCCATCAAAAATCGAAAGAGTATGGCATGGGCAACATCTGCGCGAAATTTGATGCTTTTGGAAGAATTTGAACCAAAATATCCCTAAGGGCCCTGACTATTTGTCAATGCCCACAACTCTGATAATCCATTTATCATGATACCAATAGACAACGCAACATGCACACAATGTCAAACAAATTCAATAACAGTCTCCCTTCCAATCCTGCCTGTATTCCCATACCCTCTAATTTCACAAATGCCATGGTTATTTATACAAAAGGATATTTTTTAATATTGGAAAAAAATATCAGGAACAGACATAATGTGTTAGTCATTATTGTCTTGTTCAACCGTATGCAGGCCAAGCTGTAATCAGCTGTAAGCCTGTGGTCATCGATGATCAGTTGGTTGTGATCGTGGCTCAGCTTGTGGGTGGCTCACACATCTACAAGCGGGATGAGCACTCACGACGTTTCCTCAAGATTCAGGACATCGATCGAGATAAGATCAGAAAGCCAAGTCACGTGGAGACATTTAAGATCGATGGGGAGCAGTACGCTGTCATCACTGACAGCTCCAAGGCTGGCGTTACGACACTGTACAGGCAAGGTTTCCAAAGTTCAGGGCCAAAAATACACCCGATACATCTAAACACATGTTTATAAAGTCGTGGAGCTCACTGATGTTTTTACACTTTTTTTTTACGTATTAATGAGATAATACCACAGATGTACTGAATTACCATTGCATTGAAACATATTAATGGAATAATTTTACTACTATCCACTAAAACACCCTCTGGTTGTTGTACCACAGCAGACACTTGGGGGCATTTCTCTTAGCGAGAAAAAGCCGAAGAGAGTCAAAATATGACCACAAGGACCAATTTGAGATATTTATATGGATAGGAGTAACTTCTCTCGATTATTATGCACCAAAACATTTTTCCAAGAAACAGAAAAGTTGTGAAATTCGACGAAGAATCTAAAATGTCATGCTCAAAATGTGCTCAGGAAGTCACGATTCTTCGGTCAAAAAGACACGAAGATCTCGAAATTTCGATGTTTTACTACGAGCCATACATTGTAATTCGAAGGAGATCCCTGACATACATGTTTGGTATGAAAAGCTCTACGTGTGCACATTCTTTGTGCGTGTGAACTGTATTGTGAACTTTGAACCTAATTATCTCCATTGTTCAAACGAAAATATAATTGTCATTAAAATGCCATAACTTCGTTAATTTTCATCCAATTAACATAATGTATATATCAAATGAAAGAGAAAAGCATGGGGAATCAGATGATATCAAAATCTCAATTTTGATTTTTGCCCCCAAGTGTCTGCTTTTGCCAGAGCCAGCCACATATATATACATTCACACACTAGCCGATAACCCGGTTCCCCCGGGCTGTTGTAAGGGAATTAGCTTCCAATAGTGTGGAATATTTAGGGAGTTTGACAGGAATGACCCTTGACACTATAACTGCAGGGCCCCATGGAAATTTCACATAATGTAAAATGTGACTTTGAGTCGTGAGCTCCTTTTTTTCCTTAAACCTCTCCACCCTCCTACTACGTCTCGACTTCTCTCCGTTCATGGATACTACTACTCTCCGTTCTCCCATTAATTCCAGCTCCTTGAGTTTAAGTTCCTTCTGATACTCCATGTCACGTTCCTTTAACTCCCTTTCGGCTGTCCTTTCTTCTGCTCTTTCCTCTGCTCTTCTTTCTTCTTCAGCTCTCCTTTCCTCTGCTCTTCTCTCCTCGAGTTCTTGTTCCTGTTCTGCTCTTCTTTCCTCGAGTTCCTTTTCAGCTCTCCTTTCCTCTGCTCTTCTCTCCTCGAGTTCTTTTTCAGCTCTCCTTTCCTCTGCTTTTAACCTTTCCTGGCTCTGCAGTTGCATCTCCATTTTCCGGAGCTCCACATTTTCTTTTTCCTCAGGTAACCAATCCAAGGCTACCTCTTTCCATGTTCCTTGTCCCACCAGAGATTCTACCACCAATGTCTGCATCTCTGCTTTCTTCATATTAACTCGGACCTCCAAGTTAAAATATTTGGCCAATATCAAGAGTTCCGATCTTTTTAACACTTGGAACTGTGCCTCATTAGGGGACGCCACAAACTTTTCTGCATCAAACACTATGTTGACTATCAGTTAACACCTGTTAACCTTCACACAAAAATTTTCAAATTTTTTTTTGAAAAATTTGGGAATGTTAGAAAAATTCAAAATTTGAGAATTTTGGGAATGTTAGGGAATTCTATCCCGGACGAGGATGTTAGGGAATTCTATCCCAGACGAATGTTAGGGAATTCTATCCCAGATGAATGTTAGGGAATTCTATCCCGGACGAGCCCCCAATTTCTGTTACGTGCTCCTCCCCAAACCCCAGTCACGGTGTACCTCCGAGCCCCGAGAGGAGTCACGGCAGAAAGATGTGTTATTCTGTATGTCAAAGATCAATGGTGAAACCACACCAATTGTTACCAACAAACAAGTATTGTATTAAGATCACACAAGAATAACAGTACAACAACAATAGTAATCAATAATTGTACAACCAATATATTTTCCCTATGATGGTACCATCAGGTTCGTACAATATAACTCACTGTGCTCCAAGTGAGCGAAAAGAAGAACATTCCCCAATGTCTCTATTCCGGCATCAAGCCAAAGTCGATCCGCTCCAGTGATCGTCAGAACGATGTCCAATCGAGACCAGAATCCCGTTTGGATGACAGTCACTGTCCCGCTGTCAAAGCTGCGCAAAGGTGCCCTCAAGGCAACTGGGAAATCACACCCTCGGGTATGGACGTTCTACGGCTCCAAATCGGCGAACCGCAGATTTCCCACTCAAAAGCCACGTTACACACGCACACCAGATTAACGTCTGAATGCGGTGAAAATGGTTGAAGCGAAGTGAAAAACCTTGAGCGAAGCACAAATCCCGAGCGAGGTAAAAATGGCCGACGGCCCGTTCTCGTGGCGTAACGGCACTCTGATGATTCTCTCCGGAATCAACCACAAAACCTGTCACACAGGTTTATCTGCCACAGCGATGACAACTCTGTTGCAGGAATCCCTTTCCCGGGGAACCCAAAGTTCAATCGTGACCCTCGTTCGCAATCGTTTGCTCCAGACCTCAAAGCAGCTCGGCTTTCTTGTCGAACTCACTCGCTCCGCCTTCTTTTCCTCCTCTTTTTCCTCTTCGACGTCGTCTGGTTCCGGTTTCATTTAAAACATTAACTTTTTTTACCTTTTGAAAATAGTAATCTCGATGTCCCTTAAACGACAACAATTAGGACATGGAATCAAAAATGTTTACAGTGGATGAAAACCACAACAACGGAAGTGACGAATCCATAACAATAACCTTCTTTCTGAAGGCCTCAAAGAGCTCTTTTGATCAAAATGGTTTGACGGTGACGCCGCGCACTTCAACAACAAAGAGCAAACCAAACTAAATGTCTGAGGTTTAAATAAGACAGGTTCCTCCAAGATCCTCTCTAACGATATTCTAATCATTTGCAACTGAGCTGGTGCACCTGATTCTAATTTTAGGTATTTGAAGTAGTGATAAATGTAGTAGAGGTGTACTTACTTTTTCCACATGCGAAATTTGCATTTATGTTTATTTAAATAATACAATGGACTACAAAATGTAAATGTTTCATGATATTTGTGATATTATATCACCTTTATCTATCAATATTGTTGAAATGAAGATCAAATAGCTGTGTGTTGAAATATGTTGAAAAAGTCAAAACTTTGCATGGGGTGTACTTACTTTTTCACGTGACTGTATATAGAAAAAGACTTGGCATTTAATATGGAATTTTTTTCTTCTTGACTTGGGTTTCCTTTCTGAACTCAGAATATCAATCTGGTGAGTTTCTTTTACGCTTTGCTGATTTCTTTGTTAAAAGAACCACGTCAGTGATTGTCTGTCGCAGCAAGAAGTCAATAACAGGATTATATCACAGGTGGCGTGACAAAATGTACGGACAGGTACATTTGACGATTGGCTTCACAATCGGGTATATAAGGATTGTTGCATTCTGTATTAGTGGAAAACAACTGCTGCACCTCTACAAAAGTTATTGCCGCTTCCTCTGGAGATGGTCCGTCAACTTGACAATGCTGTTTGTCATGGAGTGGAGGCTTTACGAAATTCCGGCATGAAACAGTGTGCTATTGCTCAGCAGTATGGCATCACTCAAGGTCAGGTGTCAAAGATCCCGAAACGAAATGCTCAGAGGGGTGTCCCTCCTCCAATATCGAGGCCAGGACATCCCCACAGAACCACAAGGAGGGATGATCGCCAGCTGCACCGGTTAGTCCGCAATGGCCGTACCAAGTCAGCTAATCGGCTTAGGGCTGAGTGTCAGCAACTGCCAAATGTGCCTGTATCCAGAAGGCTAGTCAACCAACGACTGGTTCAAGCAGGCTATCGTGCCAGGCGTCCCCTGAGAAAGCCATGCCTGACAAGACAACACCTCCAGCGCCGATTGCAGTGGGCCAGAGAGCACCGTCAATGGCAGCCAGGACACTGGAATCACGTGATCTTCAGTGACGAGTCTTGATTTCTGGTCTATCGTCAAGATGGCCATGTCCGAGTGCGCAGACAAGTGCATGAAGCCTACAACGAAGATTGTATAGTGCCAAGAGTCCAAGCTGGAGGTGGTGGGGTGACCGTTTGGGCTGCTTTTCATGCAGGGGGCAAAACTGACCTGGTTGTTCTGAATGGAAACCTTAACCAGTGCAAGTACAGGGCCATTCTGGAAGAAACATCGTTTCCATTTGCTCGTGTAGCCTTTCGAGGAAACTTTGTCTTCCAAGATGACAATGCATGGCCTCATCGTGCTCGCATGATCCAACACTTTCTTGCTGACCGTGGTGTAGAGCATATGGAGTGGCCTGCCATGTCCCCGGATATGAATCCGATAGAGAACTTGTGGGCAGAATTAACGCGTCAAATCGACAACTTGGACCAGCAGCCTACCTCTGTGTGTGAATTGCAGCAGGCTATTGTAACTGCATGGCAAGCGATTCCTGTCCAAACCTTGGCAAATCTCGTGAACAGCATGCCTCAACGTGTACGTGCTCTCCTGAATGCTCGTGGGGGTTACACGACCTACTGAACTGTAATTTTACTGTCCGTAATCCCAGTTGTAATTTAACTTTTGTTTTTGTTAAAAAATAATTTGGCTAATGTGCAAAATAAAGAAATACTTCTGGAAAACGTGCAGAAGTTTAACACAGTACTGTCCGTGAATTTAGTTCAATATCAGTTTACATCACTTTCAAGGATCAATTTATTTGCTTCGAAATGTCAAATGTAGTTTTTGTTTCTCTTAAAGGTCACATTAACAAAATCTAGAATAATTTCAACATAATTCCAATGAACTTTTGGTTCTAAGTGAACTTGAAAAGTAAGTTCACCCCCACAAAAAAAATATTCCACATTAAATGCCAAGTCTGTATATGCAGTGCATTCAGAAAGTATTCAGACCCTTTCACTTTTTTCAAATTTTGTTATGTAGCAGCCTAATGCAGAAATCGTTTAAATTCATTTTTTCCCTCATCAATCCACACTCAGTACCCCATAATGACAAAGAGAAAACAGGATTTTAGAAAGTTTTGCAAATTTATTAAAAAGAAAAAACTGAAATATCACATTGACATAAGTATTCATACTTATTCATGCGGAAGCCTCTCCTCAGTGAAGGACACATGAAAGCCCGCTTGGAGTTAGCAAAAAAAGCACCTAAAGGACTCTCAGACTGTGAGAAACAAGATTCTGTGGTCTGATGAAACCAAGATTGAACTGTTTGGCTCCTGTCTGGTCACTCTACCATGAAGCCCAGATCGGTGGAGTGTTGCAGTGATGGTTGTCCTTCTGGAAGTTTCTCCCATCTCCACACAGGATCTCTGGAGCTCAGCCAGAGTGGCCATCGGGTTCTTGGTCACCTCTCTTACCAAGGCCCTTCTCCCCCGATTGCTCAGTTTGGCCAGGCGGCCAGCTCTAGGAAGAGTCCTGGTTGTTCCAAACTTCTTCCATTTAAGAATTATGGAGGCCACTGTGCTCTTGGGAACCTTCAATGCCGCAGAGATTTTTTGTAGGCTTCCCCAGATCTGTGCTCGACACAATCCTGTCTCTGAGCTCTGCAGGCAGTTCCTCCGACCTCATGGCTTGGTTTTTGCTCTGATATGCATTGTCAGCTGTGAGACCTTATATAGACAGGGTTGTGCCTTTCCAAATCATGTGCAATCAATTGAATTTACCACAGGTGGACTCCAATCAAGGTGTATAAACATATCAAAGGTGATCAAGAGAAATGGGAGGCACCCGAGCTAAATTTCAAGTGTCATAGCAAAGGGTATGAATACTTATGACAATGTGATATTTCAGTTTTTTCTTTTTAATAAATTTGCAAAACTTTCTAAAATCCTGTTTTCTCTTTGTCATTATGGGGTATTGAGTTTAGATTGATGCGGGAAAAATGAATTTAAACGATTCCAGCATAAGGCTGCAACATAACAGAATGTGAAAAAAGTGAAGGGGTCTGAATACTTTCTGAATGCACTGTATATATATATATATATATATATATATATATATATATACATACATACATACATACATATACATATATATATATATATACATATACATACATACATACATACATATATATATATACATATACATACATACATACATACATACATACATACATATATATATATACATATACATACATACATACATATATATATATACATATACATACATACATACATATATATATATATATATATATATATATATATATATATATACATACATACATATATATATATATATATATATATATATATATATATATACATA